>NW_019154156.1:2661848-2695509 GCF_002288905.1 Enhydra lutris kenyoni | reverse complement strand
CTCTCTCTCTCTGCCTGCCTCTCTGTCTACTTGTGATCTCTGTCTGTCAAATAAATAAATAAAATCTTTAAAAAAAAAATGCCAGTAGGGTTTTGATCAATATTGCACTGAATCTGTAGATGACTTTGGGTATCATGGACATTTTTAACAATATTAAGTCTTCTAATCTAGGAACACAGGATGTCTTCACTAATTTGTATCTTCTTTAATTTCTTTCAGAAATGTTTTACAGTTTTTAATGCACAAGTCTTCACCTCCTTGATTAAGTTCATTCCTTTTTATTGTTATTGATGGTATTTTAAATGAGGCTGTCTTTCCAATTTCCTTTTTGGATAGTCCATTGTTAGTGTACAAAAATGCCTCTGATTTTTGTATGTTAATTTTGTATGTTGCAATTTTGGTGATTTTCTTTATTGGTTCTAACAACTTTTTGTGGAGTCTTTAGAGTTTTCTAATATATAAGATCAAGTCATCTGCAAATACAGATGATTTTACTTCCTTTTCAATGTGGATGCGTTTTATTTCCTTTTCGTGCTTAATTGCTCTGGCTAGGATTTCTTTGTTGCTGAGAAGTGGTGAGAGTGGGCATGCTTGCCTTGGTTCTGATTTAAGAGAAAACACATTCAGTCTTTCATCATTAAGTATGATGGTAGGTTTGATGTTTTTCATATAGGGCCTTTATTATGATGAGGCAATTTCTATTTCTAGTATTTTGAATATTTTTATCATTAAAAAGTGTTAAATCTTGTCACTTGCTTTTCTTCCTCAATTCAGATGATCATGTGATATTTATCTTTCATTCTGTTAATGCGGTTTATCACAATTTGTGTAGGCTGAACCATCCTTCCTGGCAGGGATAAATCTCACATGGTATGATCTTTTCAATACATGATTAAAGTTGGTTGCTAGTATTTTGTTGAGACTTTTTGCCCCTATACTCATCAGGGATATTGACTTGTAGTTTTCTTTGCTTGTAGTGTCTTTGGTTTTAGTGTCAGGATAGTACGGACCTCATAAAATGAATTGGGAAGTGGTCCCACCTTTATAGTTTTTTGACAGATTCAAAAGTCTTCAATAATCTCTTACCATTAATCTTCCCTAGATCTTTGGCAAAATTCATCAGTGAAACCATCCAATTCTGATCTTTTCTTTGTTGGGTTTTTTAATACTGCTTCAATCTCTTTACTATTTTTTGTTCTATTTGGATTTTCTTTTTCTCACTGGTTCAGTCTTGGTAGGTTGTATATTCCTAAATTTTATCCATTTCTTCAAGGTTATCCAATTGTTGGTATATGACTGCTCAAAGTGGTCTTTTATGACCCCCCCCCCAACCCCTTCACTGTAGCATCAGTTGTAATTTTTCTTCTTTTGTTTCTGGTCTTATTTGAATCTACTTTTTTTCCTAGTCTAGCTACATGTTTGTCAATTCTGTCTTAAAAAAAAAAAAAATTCAGGCTTTCAGGAAAGATGGCAGAAGAAGAGGATCCTAGGCTCACCGTGTCCCACAGGTACACCTAGATAACACACATATCACTGTAAATAACTTAGAAAATGACCCAAAGCCTACCAGAACAGACTCTAGACAGTTAAATATAAAAGATAGAGGCCATATTGAAGAGGGTAGCAAGGGTGGAGACATGGTCAGGAACCAAACTGACTCACAGGACTGTCTAAAGGAAGGATGCCATTGGCACAGAGAGGGGAGAGGAGCATACCCCACCCCAGGCATGTCAGAGCCACACTGAGAATATGAATCCCTATTGGGCTTTGAAATCCAGAGGGGCCTAATTTCACAAGTTCTTATAATCAGTGGAGTGTAATACCTTGAACTTTAAAAACCAGGTAGCTCAGCTCTGGGAGAGGTGGAGGGCAATAGGAAACTGAGTCCCCCCACTTAAAGAGGCAGCACAACAAACAATCCCACTGAGATACAGCATAGAAACACAGTTTGAAAAAAAAAAAAAAAACCTGGGGTATACGGGAAGGAGATTTATTTACTAATCTCAGAGCAGGTGCTGGAGGGGTAGGGATCTTTGTAAGATTCTACAAGACCAAAAGAGTTGGTGGGCACCATTTTCCTCTTCAAACCCCTCCCTACCCCCCACCCCAGCCCAATCTAGATACACAGACACCTGCAGGAACCAGCACAGAGCAAACACCCTCTGCCTAGTTTAAAAATAGTGCACCCCAACCTGCATTCTCCTGAAGATGCTCCCCCTCTATCCCAGGCTAGGCAGTGCACCCCATCTCTCCATTCTCCCACAGGCCTATCCCCCCAGAATATCCTTTGCGGGAGTCCATTCAAAGCAGTGCCACTAGCCTGACAGTGTGCAAGCAGGACTGACAGGGGCCGACACTGCTCCAGAATGACTTCTTCCCTGGAGAGAGGGAAGGATAACCACACACACTAGCCTGACTGTGACCCTAGCAGTGGATTGGGGGTAGGTATCTGTCTGACTGCAGTCCTTGCTCACCAATGAAAGCTTCTTATGGGACAACACAGGAAGAACACCCTGAAGTTTGGTGCTACTCCAGCTTTGGCAGAAGCCTGGTCTGACACAAATCAAGCCCAGGGTGGCCTGAGACCGGCCCATTAACAACACAGGAATCAAACTGTGCCCACAATAAGCAAGGAGAGCCACTGCAGATAACTGGACTGAAGGCAAATGTGGCTCAGCCATAATAGCAGTGTATACACAACACACATACGAGACACCCCTGAAAGACCAGGTTCTGGTGAACAGGGGCATGGCACAAAAGAGGTCCACAGGACCTCTTCTTCATAAGGCCACTAATTTCAAGAATAAGAGACATAGCTGACTTTCCTAAAACATAGAAATAGACACAGAGAGTTAGACAAAATGAGGAAATCACAGCAAGACAGCTAAACAAAACAGAGATAAATAATATACCTGTTAGTAAATTTAAAGTAATGGTAATAAAGATATTCAAGGGACTGGAGAAAAGGCTGGAGGATCTCAGTGAGACCCTCAACAAAGAGATAGAAAACATAAAAAAGAACAAATCAGAGATGTATAACTCAATATCTGAAATTTAAAATATAGTAGAGAAAGAATGGATCAGTGACCTGGAGGACAAAGTAGTGGAAAGCAATCTAGCTGAACAGGAGAAAGAAAATAAATAATAATAAATTAAAATAGATTAAGGGAAAACAATGACATGATCAAGCATAACAACATTCATATTATAGGGATCCCAGAAGAAAAAAAGATATATATATCTATATATGTATATATATAGATATATATATTTCTTCCTCCTCTGCTCTCCTCTGCTCTCTTTTTTTCTTCTGGGATATATATATTATATATATATATATTATATATATACATATATATATATATATATATATATATATATATATATATATATATATATATATATATTTGAAGAAATAATAGCTGAAAACTTTTGAAGAAGGAAACACAAATCTAGATTCACCAGGCACAGGAAACCCCAAACAAAATCAACCCAAGCAGATCCACACCAAGACATATAGTAATTAACATGGCAAAAAATATAAATAAATAAAATCTTTTTTAAAAAATGGCAAAAAGTAGTGACAAAGAGAAAACTTTAAAAACAGCAAAAGAAACAGTTGCATACAAGGGAAGCCCCATAAGGCTATCAGTTGATGTTTGAGCAGAAAACTTGACAGGCTAGACAGGCTAGAGGGTGTAAAATGATATGTTCAAAATGCTGAAAGAAAAAATCTGCAACCAAGAATGTTCTACCCTTCAAGGCTATCACTCAGAATAGAAGGAGAGATAAAGAGTATCCCAGGGGAAAAAAAAAGTTAAAGGAATTTATCACCACTCAACCATTTAAAGGAATTTATCACCACTAAACCAGCTTGAGAAGAAATGTTAAAGGGGATTCTTTGAGTGGAAAAGAATGACCACAAGCAGGAATAAGAAAAATAGGATGCACTAAAATTATGTATATTTGTAAAAATCAGTCAAGGATTTACACACTCAGGTGTAAAGTATGACATCATGTGCATAAATTCTGGGGGGAAAGGAGTAAAAATTTAATGTTTTTAGAAGGGGTTCAAACTTAAGCAATCATCGAATTACTTTAGACTGCTATATGCAAAAGACTATATAGATAAACCTAATGGGAACCACAAATCAAAACCTGGTAATAGATATGCAAAAAAATAAAGAGAAAGGAATCCAAGCATATCACTAAAGAAAGTCAGCAAACTATGATAAAAGAGAACAAAAGAAAGGAACAAACACTACAAAAACTACCATAAAACAAGTAACAATATGGCAATAAATATATGACTATCAACCAATTACTTTGAATGTAAATGGACTAAAGGCTCCAATAAAAAGATATAGGGAGACAGTATGGGTAGAAAATAAGACCCATCTATATGCTGCCTATAGGGGACTCATTTCAGACCTAAAGACACATGCAGACTGAAAGTGAATGGAGGGAAAAGCATTCATCATGCAAATGGAAGTAAAAGAAAACCAGAGGAGCAATACTTAGATCAGACAAAATGGATTTTTTTTTTAATTTATTAGAGAGAGAGAGAGAGCAAGAACGGGGGAAGGGCGAGGGTGAGGGAGAAGCAGACTCCCCACTGAGCAGGAAGCCTGACTCAGGGCTTCATCCTACCACCCCTGGGATCATGACCTGAACTGAACACAGTCACTTAACCAACTGAGCCACCTAGACCCCAGACAAAATGGACTTTAAAACAAAGACTGTAAAAAGAGACAAAAACATTATGTAATCATAAAACAATTCGACAAGAAGATATATCAATTGTAGATATATATATGTACCCATCTTGGGAGCACCCAAATACATAAAGCAGCTATTAACAGATATAAAATAAATAACTGAAAGCAACACAATAGTAAGAGACTTTAATATTCCACTGACATGGAAGGATAGATCATCCAAACAGAAAAATCAATAAGGAAAAATGGCTTTGAGTGACACATTGGACCAGATGGCTTTAACAGATATATTCAGAACATTTCATCCTAGAACAGTGGAATACACATTCAAGTGCACATAGAACATTCTCCAAATAGGTCACATATTAGGCCACAAAACAAGCCTCAATAAATTTAAAAAAAAAATAGGACCTCAAGTTATACCATGCATTTTTCCAGCCATAGCATTATGAAACTAGAAATCAACAATATGGGAAGAACACAAATACACAAAAGTTAAATAACATGATACTAAACAATGAGTAGGTCAACAAAGAAATCAAAGAGGAAATAAAAATTATATGGAAACAAATGACAATGGAAATTAATGGTCAAAATCCTTGGGATGCAGCAAAAGCTGATCTAAGAGTGAAGTGTACGGAATACAGACCTACCTTAAGGAGCAAGAAAAATCACAAACGACTTTGTCATACACTTAAAGGAGCTAGAAAAAGAAGAGCAAATCCAAAAACCAGTAGAAGAAAGCAATACTACAGATTAGAGCAAAAATAAATGAAATGGGAAAAACAATAGAACAGATCAATGAAACCAGGAGCTGGTTCGGATCAACAAAATCGATAAGGCTTTAGCCAGACTCATCAAAAAGAGAGAAAGAGAGAGAAAGAGGACTCAAACACACAAAATGAGAAATGAAAGAGGAGAAATAACAACATAGAAATATAAAGGATTTTAAGAGAATATTATGAAAAATTATATGCCAACAAATTGGACAAACTAAAAGAAATGGATAAATTCCTGGAAATATAACACCCCCAAAAATGAATCAGAAAGAAATAGAAAATTTGAACATATTAGTTACTAGCAATGTAATTGCATCTATAATCATAATCATAATAAAACTCCCAACAACCAAAAGTCCAGGATCATATGGCTTCATAAGTGAATTTTACTGAACATTTAAAGAGGAGTTCTTACTAGGTATTTATTTATCCAAAGTATACAAAAATGCTGATTTGAAGGGGCACATGAACCCCAACATTTATACAGCATTATCAACAATAGCCAAATTATGAAAAGAGGCCAAATGTCCATCAGCTGATGGATAAAGAAGATGTGGTATATATATACAATGGAATATTACTCATCATCAAAAAGAATAAAACCTTGCCATGTGCAACAACGTGGATAAAACTAGAATGTATTTTGCTAAGTGAAATAAGTCAGAGAAAGACAAATATATGATTTTACTGATATGTGGAATCTAACAAAACAGATGAACATAGGGGAAGGGAAGGGAAAATGAAATAAGAAAAACGGAGAGGTGGGCAAACCATAAGAGACTCTTAAATACAGCAAACTGAGGGTTGCTGGAAGGGAAGTGGGTGATAGGAAGTGGGTGATGGGCATTAGGGAGGACACTTATTCCTATGAGCACTGGGTGTTATATGTAAGTGATTAATCACTGAATTCTACTAAATTCTACTCTTGAAACCAACACTACACTATATGTTAACTAATTTAAATTTAAATTAAAAAAACAAAGATAAAGAAAAGTTGATGCCTATTCTTTTCAAACTATTTTAAAAAAAGTAAAAGAGAAAGGAAAGTTTCTAAATTCATTCTATGTGGCCAGGATTACCTGATACCAAAAACAGATAAAGACACCATCAAAAACAAAACAAAACAAAACTACAAGCCAATATCTCTGATGAGCATAGATGCAAAAATCCTCAACCAAATACTATCAAACCAACTTCAATAATACATTAAGTCATTCACCATGATTGAGTCAGATTTATTCCTGGCATGCAAGAATGATTGAATATTCACCAATCAACATGACACACAACATCAATGAGAGAAAGGATACAAACTATATGATCATTTCAATAGATGCAGAAAAAGCGTTTGACAAAGTACAACATCCATTCACGATACAAACCTTCAACAAAGTAGGTTTAGAGGGAACATATTTCAACTAATAAAGGCCATTTTGAAAAGCCCACTGGTAACATCATACTCAATGGTGAAAAACAGTTTTCCCCCGAAGATCAGGAATAAGTGAAGGATGTTCACTCTCACCGCTTCTATTCAACATAGTACTGGAAGTCCTAGTCACAGCAATTAGAAAAAAAGAAAAAAAGAAAAGAAATAAAGGGCATCCAAATTGATAAGAAAGAAATAAAACTATCACTATTTGTAGATGATATGGTACTATATATAAAAAACTCTAGAGACTCCACCAATGAATTCAGTAAAGTTACAGAATATAAAATCAGGGATGCCTGGATGGCTCAGAGGGTTAAAGCCTCTGCCTTCAGCTCAAGACATGATCCCAGCATACTGGGATTGAGCCCCCAATCAGACTCTCTGCTCAGCAGGGAGCCTGCTTCCCTTCCTCTCTGCCTGTCTCTCTGCCTACTTGTGATCTCTGCCAAATGAACAAATAAAATCTTAAAAAAAAAGAATATAAAATCAATACACAGGAATTGTCTGTGTTTCTATATACTAATAGTGTAACAGAAAGAAATCAAGAAAACAATCTCGGGACACCTGGATGGCTCAGTGGGTTAAGCCTCTGCCTTTGGCTCAGGTCATGATCTCAGTCCTGGGATCAAGCCCCGCACCGGGCTCTCTGCTCAGCACAGAGCCTGCTTCCCCCTCCCCCTCTGCCTGCCTCTCTGCTTACTTGTGATCTCTCTCTCTCTTTGTGTCAAATGAATAAATAATAATAATAAAAAAAATCTTTAAAAAAGAAGAAAAAAAATCTCATTTATAATTGCACCAAAAATAACAACAAAATACCTAAGAATAAACATAACAAAGGAGGTGAAAGAACTTTACATTGAGAACTATAAAACACTGTTGAAAGAAACTGAGGACAGCACAAACAAATGAAAAGAAAGCCCATGCTCATGGATTAGGAGAACAAATATTGTTAAAATGTCCATGTTACCCCAAGCAATCTATAGATTTAATAAAATCTCTATCAAAATACCAGAAGTATTTTTGATATAACTAGAACAAATAACCCTAAAGTATATAAGAAACAACAAAAGACCCTAAATAGCAAAAGAAATCCTGAAAAAAAGGAGCAAAACTAGTGGGATCACAATCCCAGATTTCAACATATACTACAAAGCTGTAGTAATCAAGACAGTATGGTGTCAGCACAAAAAGAAAGACACATCAATAGAACAGAATATAGAGCCCAGGAAAAAACCCACGCTTATACAGTCAATTAATCTATGACAAAGGAGGCAAGAATATGCAACGGGAGAACACAGTCTCTTCAAAAAATGGTGTTGGAGAACACTGGTGTTAGACAGCTACATGCAAAAGAATGAAACTATGGAGCACCTGGGTGGCTCAGTTGGTTAAGTGACTGACTTGATTTTGGCTTAGGTCATGATCTCAGAGTTGTGGGAACAAGCCCTGCATTGGGCTCTATACTCAGCAAAGAGCCTGCTTGTCCCTCTCCATCTGCTCTCCCCACCACTTGTGCTCTTTCTCATGAATGAATGAATGAATGAATGAATGAAACAAACTGGACCACTTTCTTACACTGCACAAAAATAAACTCAAAATGGATTCAAGACCTAAGTGTGAGACCTAAACCCGTAAACATCCCAGAAGACAGCACAGGAAGCAATTTCTCTGATATCAGTCACAGCAATATTTTTCTAGATCTGTCTCCTGACGCAAGGGAAATAAAAGCAAAAATAAACTTTTGGGAGTATATCAAAATAAAAACCTGCACAACATGGGCGCCTGGGTGGCTCAGCAGGTTAAAGCCTCTGCCTTCGGCTCAGGTCATGATCCCAGGGTCCTGGGATCGAGCCCCGCATCGGGCTCTCTGCTCAGCAGGGAGCCTGCTTCCTCCTCTCTCTCTGCCTGCCTCTCTGCCTACTTGTGATCTCTCTCTGTCAAATAAATAAATAAAATCTTAAAAAAAAAAACCTGCACAACAAAGAAAAATAATCAACAAAACTAAAAGACAAATTATGGAACTGGAAAGATCTGCAAATGACATATCCAATAAAGGGTTAGTATCCAAAATATATAAGGAACTTATAGTGCTCGCTTTGGCAACACATACACAAAATATATAAAGAACTTATAAAACACTCCAAAACAAATAATCCAATTAAAAATGGGCAGAAGACATAAACATCTCTCCAAAGACATACAGATGGCCAACAGATGCATGACAAGATGCTCAACATCACTCATCATCAGAAAGATGTAAATCCAAGCCACAGTGAGATACAACTTCACATCTGTCAAAATGGTCAAAATAAAAACCACAAGAAACAAGAAATGGTGGCAAGAATGTGGAGAAAAAGGAATCCTTGTGCACTGTTGGTAAGACTGCAGCCACTGTGGAAAATAGGATGGAGATTCCACAAAATGTTAAAAATATAATTACTACATGATCCAATAATTCCACTACTGGGTATTTACACAAAGAATACAAGAATGTTAATTTGAAAAGATACATGCACCCCTGTGCTTATTGTAGCATTATTTACAATAGCCAAATTATGGAAGCAACCTAAGTATCCACTGATTGATGAGTGGATAAAGATGATGTGGTATAGTATGTGTAAGAGTATGTGTGCTCATGTGTGTGTGTCTGATGGAATATTACTCAGCCATAAAAAATAAAATCTTGCCATTTGCAATAACATGGATGGATCTAGATGGTGTAATGCTAAAGGGACATAGGTCCATCAGAGAAAAACAAATGCCACTTATATATGGAATTCATGAAACAAAACAAATGAACAAAGGAAAAAGAGACAAACACACCCCCCAAAATGTTCTTAAATATGGAGAACTAATGATTACCAGGGGTGAGTGGAGGGATGGGTGAAATAGGTAGAGAGATTACAAACACACACATCATGGTGAGAACTGAGAAATGAATAGAATTATTAAATCACTATATTGTACACCCAAAGCTAATATAACATTGTATGTTAATTATACTGGAATTAAAATTATAAAGATATATAATGGTTAATAATATGTTAAACAAATAAAATTTCTAATTTAAAAAACCAACTTAATTTTACTGATTTCTATTTTTTTTTAAGTTTTTCTATTCTTTATTTCTCCTTTACTCTATGATTTCCTTCTGTGTGCTAATTTTGCAATTAGTTTGTTCTTCTGATTTCTTGAGCTACAATGTTAGTTTGTTAATTTGAGATCTTCCTTCTTTTTGATGTAGGCATTTGTCACTGTTAACTTCTCTCTCAGTATTGCTCTTGCTGCATGCCATTGGTTTTGGTATGTTGCTCTCAGTTTTGTCTCAGGATATTTTCTAATTTCCCTTTTAATTTCTTCTCTATGGTTTTTCAGCAGTGTGTTGTTTAATTTCTAAGTATTTGTGAATTTTCCAGTTTTCCATCTGCTATTGATTTCTAGTTCTATTCCACTGTGGTTAAAAAAAATACTTAGTATGATTTCCATCTTCTTAAATTTGTTAAAACTTGTTTTGTTACCTAACATATGATCCTGGAGAATGTTCCATGTGCACTTGAGGAAAATGTATATTCTGTAGCTACAAGGTAGAATGTTCTGTATGTGTCCATTAGGTCCATCTGGTCTATAGTGTTCCAGTGTTCCAGTGTATTGTTTCCTTATTGACCTTATGTCTCAATGTTCTATCCATTATTGAAAGTCATATACTGAAGTCTCCTACTATTATATTGTTATTTCTTCCTTCTATTATGTCAATGTATGCTTTATATATTTAGGTACTCTGATATTGAGTGCATAAGTATTTATAATCATATCTTCCTAGTGAACTGGTCCTTTTATCCCTGTATAATGTCCTTTTGTCTCTTGTGACAATTTTTTATTTGAAATCTATTTTCTCTGATATAGGTATACCCACCCTGGCCCTCTTTTGGTTAGTATTTGCCTGGAACAGCTTTTTGCCTCCCTTCACTTTCAGCCTATGCATATCCTTAAATCTGAAGTGAGTCTCTTGTAGACAGCATATAGTTGGTTCTTGTTTTTTAATCCATTGAGCCATTCTATGTCTTTTGATTAGAAAGTTTTATCTATTTACATTTAAAGTAATTGATAGAGAGGGATTTACTATGGCCATTTTTTTCATTGTTTTTTTTTAAATTTTTTAAATTTATTTTCAGCATAACAGTACATTGTTTTTGCACCACACCCAGTGCTCCATGCAGTCTGTGCCCTCTCCAATACCCACCACCTAGTTCCCCCAACCTCCCACCCCCGCCCCTTCAAAACCCTCAGATTGTTTTTCAGAGTCCATAGTCTCTCATAGTTCACCTCCCCTTCCACTTTCCCTCAACTCCCTTCTCCTCTCTAACTCCCCTTGTCCTCCATGCTATTTGTTATGCTCCACAAATAAGTGAAACCATATGATAATTGACTCTCTCTGCTTGACTTATTTCACTCAGCATAATCTCTTCCAGTCCCATCCATGTTGATACAAAAGTTGGGTATTCATCCTTTCTGATGGAGGCATAATACTCCATAGTGTATATGGACCACATCTTCTTTATCCATTCGTCCGTTGAAGGGCATCTTGGTTCTTTCCACAGTTTGGCGACTGTGGCCATTGCTGCTATAAACATTGGGGTACAGATGGCCCTTCTTTTCACTACATCTGTATCTTTGGGGTAAATACCCAGTAGTGCAATGGCAGGGTCATAGGGAAGCTCTATTTTTAATTTCTTGAGGAATCTCCACACTGTTCTCCAAAGTGGCTGCACCAACTTGCATTCCCACCAACAGTGTAAGAGGGTTCCTCTTTCTCCACATCCCCTCCAACACATGTTGTTTCCTGTCTTGCTAATTTTGGCCATTCTAACTGGTGTAAGGTGGTATCTCAATGTGGTTTTAATTTGAATCTCCCTGATGGCTAGTGATGATGAACATTTTTTCATGTGTCTGATAGCCATTTGTATGTCTTCATTGGAGAAGTGTCTGTTCGTATCTTCTGCCCATTTTTTTATATGATTGTCTGTTTTGTGTGTGTTGAGTTTGAGGAGTTCTTTATAGATCCTGGATATCAACCTTTTGTCTGTACTGTCATTTGCAAATATCTTCTCCCATTCCGTGGGTTGCCTCTTTGTTTTGTTGACTGTTTCCTTTTCATTGTTTTCTGTCCGTCCTGTTGTCCTTTTGTTTCTCTTTCCACCCTTCTTGTTTTCTTCCATGTTTCTTTTAATTAACATTTTTGACTCATTTTTCTTTTGTGTATTTCTATATGTATTTTCTTCATGGTTACCATGGGGCTTACATAAAACTTAAGTCTATTTTAAAGCTGATAACAATTTAACTTCAATCACATACAATAACTACACTTTTACTTCTCTACTCCTTCCACTTTGTTATTGATGTCACAATTTACAACTTTGTATATAGTGTATCTTAACATGTTTTTATAATAAACATAATTTTTAAACTTTTATCCTAAATTAAAAGCAATTTGCCCACTTTTTTTTTTTTTCAATCAATGAATATTTATTATCTCATTTTGTTTCTGGGTTGTCAGGAATCCAGAAGTGACTTGCTGGGAGGTTCTGACCAGGGTCTCTCATGCCCATCACTTTTACAGTATTACAGTATTCTGTATTTGTCTACATATTTACCTTTACTAACAAATTTTATACTTTAATATGTTTTCATACTGTTGTTTAAAACCCTTTTGTTTCAACTTGAACTTCCTTTAGCAATTCTACAAGGCAGATCTAGTGGTAGTGAACTCTTTCAGCTTTTGCTTATATGGGAAAGTCTTTATATCACCATGATTTTCAAGAGACAGTTTGCTGAAAATAGTGTTCTTGGTTGGTAATCTTTTGCTTTTAGGACTTTGAATGTATCATCCCACTTTCTCCTGAATTACAAGGTTTCTGCTGAGAAATCCACTAATAGTCTCATGGTCCTTCCCTTGTACACCACAAAATTTCTTTTGCTGTTTTCAAAATTCTTCATGTTTTATTTTATTTTTTTTTAAGGTTTTATTTGTTTGAGAGTAAGAAAGCTACAGAGAGAACACAAGCCAGAGGCAAGTGCTCACCTGGACTCATGTTACACTGGTTCACCTAGGCTATTGAAATAGTTGCAGGATGGGGCGCCTGGGTGGCTCAGTGGTTAAAGCCTCTGCCTTCAGCTCAGGTCATGATCTCAGGGTCCTGGGATCGAGTCCCGCATCGGGCTCTCTGCTCAGCAGGGAGCCTGCCTCCTCCTCCTCTCTCTCTCTGCCTGCCTCTCTGCCTACTCGTGATCTGTCAAAAAAAAAAAAAATAGCTGCAGGATGCCTGGGTGGCTCAGTTGGTTAAGGGTTTGCCTTCAGTTCTGGTCATGATCCCAAGGTCCTGGGATTGAACCCCACATCACACAGGGCTCCCTGCTCAGTGGGAAACATGTTTCTCCCTCTGCCTGCTACTCCCCCTGCTTGTGCTCTTCTCTGTCAAATAAATAAGATCTTTTAAAAAAAAAAGTTTCTAACTCAGTGGCTTTTTTTGACCATGACCCAGCAAATATTTTATATTTCAACCAGGTACACACACACACACACACACACACACACACACACACAGCTGAATATTTTTATGAAATATCACTCTTACTATATGAAATACACTTGATATTTTATATTTATTTTTTAAAATGACTCATAACCTGGTAAATTGATTTCAAGATCTCTAATTGATGATCTGTTATTGAAGAAACTCTTTTCACTGGTGTCACTGTTTGCACTTTCTTCCTCTATAGACAATCCTCTACCAGCAGCTAGAATAATCTTTCAAAATATGTCATGTTACTTCCCTGTTTACAACCCTTTGATTGCTTCCCATCTACTCAGAATAAAATCTCAATCCTGGGCACCTGGGTGGCTCAGTCGGTTAAGCCTCTGCCTTCAGCTCAGGTCATGATCTCAGGGTACTGGGATCGAGTCCCGCATAAGGCTCTCTGCTCAGCAGGGAACCTGCTTCCTCCTCTCTCTCTGCCTGCCTCTCTGCCTACTTGTGATCTCTCTCTGTCAAATAAATAAATAAAATCTTAAAAAAAAAAAATCCCAATCCCTAAGCATGAACTGCAAGGCAGTGACTCTAACACCTACCTATATCTCTAACTTTATCCACTACCATTGCCTAGCACTCACTCCACCCCAGCCACGCTGCCCTCTTGCAGCTGCTCAAGTATACCAAATTACTTAAAGCATCAGGGCCTTTGCACTTGCTAATTCTTCTGGCTAGAACCCTTCCCAGATCATCTTTTAGCTCACTCTCTCACTTCATTCATAGGCCTTTCCTGGTCATTTTTCCTAAAATTAGCTTTCTGCCCCATTATTCTTGATCTTTTTTTTTTTTCATTCTTTATCTTCTTATCCTCCTTTAATTTTTATATCACTTAACATTCCCTGGCATTATATTATGTACTTATATGTTAATTTGTTTACTATTTATGTCCCTTCATAGATACTAGTTTCATGGATGTGGAGATTTTGGTCTCATTTAATTTTCTAGTACCTAGGAGGAAAAAAACTGGCAAAGAGCTGGGACTTGAATGTTGCACAAATGACATTTTTTTTCTCACTGAGACCTTCAAGAGCAGTTTTTTCTTTCACTGCCTCTCCTTGACTTAACTCAATTCTTCCCATTCCTTAGCACTGGAGCCTATTTATCTTGCAACAGAATGAAAGCCTTCTCCTTCTCAGCAAACAGCCCCTAAAAGTTTAATAAATATTTCCTACCTCATCTAAATGTAGAATACTTATTCTCATACCCATAAAATATTCCACATATTTAGATACATATAGATATAATTTTTAAGTAGGCTCTACACCCAGCATGGAGTCCTACATGCTGAACTACAGCAAGTAGAAGGAACTCTGAAGAAGGAACTCTCAACTCTACACAGGGCTTGAACTCATGACCCTGAGGTCAAGACCTGAGCTGAGATCAAGAGTTGGACACTTAACCACTGAGGCACCCAGGCACCCCACTCCACTCATATTCTTATTCCTATTTAAAACTGATAACTAAATCATTTTGTGTGTAGCCACTAAATGGTTTTGTCGGTCTTAAATTATATCTAAAAGGCAGGGGCTTAACAATCCTTACAGTGATGAGTGGTATTTTGCCCAATGCCAGGTTCCCAGAATATTTTTAATGAATATTTTATTCAGTTTTAACAAGCAGATGGTGGGGGATTAATAGTTGAAAGAACACAGGTTTTGAAGTTGCACAGATTTAGGGCTGCTCCCAGCTGTCACTCAATCTCTCTTGGATAACCTTGGGTGAGTCACTGAACCTCTCTGGAGATAAAAGTATGTCAAATTTTTAGCACTACCTCCAACACAGTGAGCTCTCAACAAATTGCACCTACTGTTACTTAATTGGGTGCTTGTGTGTCTTGTAGAATAATACAGAAGATTCACTTGTTCAGAAATGAGTCTAGTGCAGGCTCCCATCCAAATAGTTCCTTGTTGCTAACTAGAAGAATTTCAACGCTCCCTTTTGTGGAGATGGTATCCATGTAAGGAAGCTGCATATCCACTTAACCCACACCTTTATCACTATGGGGAAGTCTAGGCTTCCTGCTTCTTAGGGAAAGCTGAAGATCATGTTCTTGAGAGTTCCTTCTGGTATTAACCTGTCTCTGGTATCCAGTTTTCTTATTTGGGGAGGGGGGATAAAATAGTTTCTTCTGGCTTTCTTCAAGCAACTTTTGTTTCTAACTACATTTTTAATTTTTTTTTTTAAGATTTTATTTACTTGAGAAAGAAAGTGAGAGAGAATGCTCAAGGAGGGCGAAGGGCAGAAGGACAAACAGATTCTCTGCTGAGCAGGGAGCCTGAAGTGGGACCTGATTCCAGGACTTGACCCTGAGACTCTGGGATCATGACCTGAGCTGCAGACACTTAACAGACTGAGCCACCCAGGTGCCCTGATTTTTTTTTTTTTTTAACTTTAATCAAATTCAATATACACCCATGTTCATTCACTCACCGAAAAAGCATTTCTTAAGTGAATGCTTAGTATGGTCCTAGCAGCTATATAAATAGTGGTCAATAAAAGATAAAATAGCTGTCCTTGTTTAATATGTTGTTTATAGAGTATACAAATTAAGAATTTCCCCATAAACATAAGAATTAAGGTTAGAGGAACAGTAAGATAGTAAATTATTTTATATTTAGAATCCTTTATTCTGACTTCTTTTCCTTGAGATTTAATTGACTAGTGCCTAATGCAGTATATTGTATACTGAGGCAGAAAATGAAGCCCAGTGGGACAGAAGTCAATAGACTCAGTAAATTCTTCCATTAATAAATCACTTCATATACTTTCCATTAATAACTTCCAGGTCTTGATCAATTCACTTTATATACTTACACCTCAGTCCTCTGTAAAATAACAAGATTTTACTAAATGATCTCTAAAAGTCCTTTCTGGTTAAAAGAATTCTATATTCTGTAATTCTAACTTCCTTTTTTTTTTTTTTTAAAGATTTTTTATTTATTCATTTGACAGATAGAGATCACAAGCAGGTAGAGAGACAGGCAGAGAGAGAGGAGGAAGCAGGCTCCCCGCTGAGCAGAGAGCCCGATGCGGGGCTCGATCCCAGGACCCTGGGATCATGACCTGAGCCGAAGGCAGAGGCTTTAACCCACTGAGCCACCCAGGCGCCCCTCTAACTTCCTTTTTTTAGTGAAAATAACTCATTATACAAGGTTTCCAGAAATTTTAAAGTTCAGTATTTGCAATTTTGAATATATAAGTCAATTTCACACTATTTCAGAATTCAAAATTATCAGACAAAATGCCTTCTTTGAAAAAGTATCATGTGAAATCAATGTATACAACTTGGAAAAAGTAAACTGAATGCTATATGGTACAATCACAAATGTGTCATATATATAAAACATTGGTTTCTTACATATAAATGATCATTACCTGGAAAGAAATTCTTCTGTGAAATAAAAGTATTCCATCCTGAATCTCTTCAAAATCTCTATTAATTTGACAAATTCTTTATCAAGAGATTCTTCGTGGTTTCTCAAGCTGTTCAGCATTAATATGCAAAGATTTAGTTTCTCCTCCATTATATACTTGACTTCCTGCAAGAAAAGTCACAAAAGAAACTCCGCTCTTCCACTGTTAAATATAAACAAATGACAGGCAAACAAAATGTTATGGTCATCCTGTCTCAATAGTATTCATGGTTATTAAACCCCCAAATTCTAATTGAACAGAAACCAATTCTCAATTGCCCCAAAATTGATTATTCTTTGACTGATTATCTCATTTTAACAAGTACATATTGGGTACTTGTTATGTGCCTAAAACTGACTTTTTTTATTTTTTAATATAAGTGGTCCCTGACCATTTATTTCATCAATCATCACAATTGGTTTAGAATAGGATGAGACAAGGAGGTGCAATAAAAATCATTTATTTGTTTATTAGCATGTTCAAAAGCAACTTTGAAAAAAGGGCTTGTTAAAGGGCTTGTTATTAATATTCCAGAGTTCTCAGAGTTTGCTTCTTGCTTTAGCTTAACGTAGGAAGCTGATGGATGTTTGAGGAAGTCAAGAAGTAGAGATAAGTAATGGAAAAATAAAAGAAATTTCTTCATCTATGCTTCCTTTATAACAAAAAAAATAACTAAGTTCTCATGTTCTGCCAATTTAGGGGATATCGTCAGAATTTTCAGAATAACATTCCTTTGCACAATAATCATTTTATCAAATTTAGAGAATTTTAGTAGGTAAAGGAAAAAATCCAAGCTTAGACTAACAATTTTCACAGGATTCAAATAAAATACTTTATTAAATCCTTTTTATTGTCTCTTTAACACATCACATGTCCTTACTCTCACTTTCTTCCTGACATTCACATACACTTTTACCCTCATATACAGTTGCTCTCACCCTCAAGTTCACACACTTATTATCACCCTCGCCCACACTTATCCTAACCCTCAGTCACACGCACTTACCTTTACCCTCCCCCCTCATTCTTATTCTAACCCACATGCACACACCCACACGCATCCCCAGACATACCTTCCATAGACATCCACAGACTGAGATAGAAGACTACAATAAAGTCTTAGAAATGGTACTGCATATAATAAGTATTACCTGTGTTAAGAAAGCAGAATAAAACCAAGGAAAATCACAAAATATGAAACACTTACAGTAAGCTTGTTCTCCCACTTTTCTTTCACAGTAATTTCTGAATCAGTTTCCCACTGTAGAGTGCTACCCATGATGGTTTCAACTTCGGAAACTTCTTCACGCTGAAAAAATTCCACATGTTCAACTAGGAATTCAGGTGAAAGGCATAGGCCATATATAAGAAGTAATTTAGACCTAAGGTCTATTATATAGACAATGAAGACAATTCCTTCTCATTTAATGCCACCCCATGACTTTCCTTTATCCCAGGATGTCGCTATGTATAAATGTCCACTCTCATGGCTCCATATATGCTGAATACATACAGAGAATCGTTTTTCAAAACAAAATGTACCCACTTTTATTCCCCTCTCAAATAGTAGGAAACATGCATTTTTGTGGACTTTGCTTCACCCATTAAACTAAATACTACCTTCTGTATGTTAGGCGCTGTGAAAGGGACTGGAAATACCAACATGAGTACGTTCACTGCATTCTCTGACCATCTTGTTTCCAGTCAAAAATCAAAATGGAGTAAGAGGTACTAGCTACTAGCCAGAAAGAAACGTTTACTAGATACCACGTCTTCTCTGATCCTACAGATTAGCCTATAGGAAAAATAAGCCCAAACAATTCATATCTAATGATCAGCCTGACTGAGGTTGAACTGAGAGAGCCAGAACTAGAAGTCAAGCTCAAGGTTTTAGGAAAATCTTCTCTTTTCATAGGAGTGACTTGGGTCTCAACAACAGACCATAGATCAGTTATCTGCAGATATTCCTAGCAGTGACTCGCCACTGTACATAGGTTATACAATTCCGGCTTTTGAAGCATAGCTGTCAATTCTACTACCTTTTGTTCAAGTTTTCTCAGTAACAGCATTTCTTGGTCCATCATCATATCCAGAGACGACAAACTGATTAAACTGCACTGCCGGGGCGCCTGGGTGGCTCAGTGGGTTAGGCCTCTGCCTTCGGCTCAGGTCATGGTCTCAGGGTCCTGGGATCGAGCCCTGCATTGGGCTCTCTGCTCCGCAGGGAGCCTGCTCCCCACCTCCTCTCTGCCTGCCTCTCTGCCTACTTGTCATCTCTGTCAAACAAATACATAAAATCTTTTAAAAAAAATAAAAAAATAAACTTCACTGCCACTCAGTTTCATTGTTCTGAAACAATTATTAAAATGTCCACAACTCTGTCATTCAAATAAAGAACAGTATTTTTATTTTATGAAAATGACGCTCATGAGTTAATCTAACTGTCCCCATCGAAGAGTTCTAAGAAGACTTACAAAGTCTTCCTACATTACCAAACAATGGTTTACATTTTCTCTCTAGGATGGCTGCCACTTAACATTCATTCCTTTTTTTTTTTTTTTTAAGATTTTATTTGTTTATTTGACAGACAGAGATCACAAGTAGGCAAAGAGGCAGGCAGAGAGAGAGATGGGGAAGCAGACTCCACGCTGAACAGAGAGCCCAATGTGGGGCTTGATCCCAGGAGCCTGGGATCATGACCTGAGCTGAAGGCAGAGGCTTTAACCCACTGAGCCACCCAGGCGTCCCACATTTATTCATTCTTAAGGAAAAGCATTTATCCAATAGGTAACATTTACATGTGGGTAGTATAAACTGCTATGGTTTTAATTTTATGAAAATAGGGGAAGGTAAAGAAATTCACAGAAAAAACAACTGTTGGCAAGGTGTTCAATAAATCCCACTGATAACAGATGGCTTCTTTGGTCTCTCCCTTCCTTTCATAAAAAACACTCTCAGATGATGTTTACCAAAGGCGATTTCTTATAGTTCTCTCAAAGCATCCATCTCCTGTCATACTTTAGATATATGACAACAGCACATTTAACTTCCTTTTTGTTGTCTATTGGAAAACATTTATAGACCTCTTATTTCTAGACTCCAATTAGAAGGCAAACTTCCTAATCCATTAATGGGATAAACCTCAGAGCCAGAACTTCGCCAGCTGCTTAACCCCTGTTTAGAGGTTTAGAACTTCACAGGCTGGCATCTTGACATCATTATTATCGCAGAGGACTGCTGTGGCAGATTTGCCATCATTGCACTGAGTCTGGCAGTTTGGCTTGGTTTCAAAAACATAGTAAGATGATGAGTATTTGAAACAGAATGTCAGGAAAGCATAGCCCTCAGCAGAATGTCCAAGGCTGCCTGAGACAGCTTTAGATCAAGGCAGCATATGTTGCCCCAGCATCCTTGGCAAGAGAAATTCAAACAGCATTTGCCCCAAAGACATTTTTCCTCTCCTTTCAAGGTCATATCACAGCTGTCAAGAGGAGGACATTCTGACATATCGATCGTCCACAGACATGGAGAGCCCATCAAAATGGTGAAAAGAAAGCAATTTGCTAATAAAGCATTTCCTAACATAACAAGCACAAACTGGAAAGCACAAAGGCATGAAAATAAAGTATTGGGGGGGCTCCCCAACATTTCATTATCACAAAGCCTTTTGATTATTTCCTCCCATGCTGTAAAAAACTGGTTCTGCCTAACAAAGACTGAATTAATAATTCACTTGTATTTTAAAATTAACCCAAAACATGTAATTCTATTTTCTGTTTAGAATGCAGTAATCAATGCCATTACATTGGGCTGCTACAATTACATTTTGGAGCAGAGAGATTTAATGTTATTTCTAAGCATCTTTATTTTTGGCAGATAAATTTGCTTTGGAGGTTTAGGAAAATGCTGAAAAATGGTTCATGGGGCTCCATTGTAACCTTTTGGACCCCAGGCTGGGGATCAGCACAGGTACTTTCTCTTAAAATCAAGAATATAAAGATTTCTAAAGTCCAGATTCACTGAACACATGATCTTCTTCAACCTTAGTCTTGATCCTCATTATGGTTTTCAGCCATAACTTGAAAAAGATAAAGGTCTTCCCCCTCCCCCCCACCCCAGGCTAAGAGACCTTGGACTTGGATTCTAGAAATAATCAACAGATTCCTCAAAATGCCACAGGCATTCGTCAACAAGCTTGGGCCTTCACCTAACAGAGAGCTATTACATGTGGCCTCATTGTTTCAAGCTTTCCATTTGATGATAATTACCTACCTCTGCAGACTGAGCAAGAATGAGTTCACAATGTAAAGATTTTTCTTCTTCAGAGATGATTCTATTACACTCTCCACTAATATTCAACTGGATCCCATTTCTTGAAAAAACAAAAGCAATAGTCTAGTCTGGTTAGATGGGACTATAAGTCAGCAAAATGGGGTTAATCACTAAACACAGTAGGCCCTCACGTGTGCCAAGGTTTGTAGAAGATACTCAGCAAGAGAGAGAAATGACAGATCGTCTGTCCTCCAGGAGCTACATAGATTAGTGACTGACTCTATGTGGTTGCAAACAAGTAGGCCATGCCTTTTTTTTTTTTTTTTTGAAGACCTGGAGCCAATAGTTAAAAATTTAAAAACTTCACTGAAAATCTAGAGTTCTGGCTTTTCTTTAAAAAATCAGAAGATACAGCTACACTGGGTCCATATATATATATATATATTTTTTTTTAAAGATTTTATTTATTTATTTACCTGAGAGAGAGAGAGAGAGAGAGAGAGCACAGGCAGGCAGAGTGGTAGGCAGAGGCAGAGAGAGAAGCAGGCTCCCTGCTGAGCAAGGAGCCCGATGTGGGACTCGATCCCAGGACCCTGGGATCATGACCTGAGCTGAAGGCAGTGACTTAACCGACTGAGCTACCCAGGCATCCCTATATATTTTTTTAAAGATTTACTTATTTGAGAGAGTGTGTGAGTGATTGAGCATGCACAAGTGGGGGTGGGGCAGAGGGAGAGGGAAAGAATCTCAAGTAGACTCCCTGCTGAGCTAGAACCCACACTCCAAGATCATGACCTGATCTGAAATCAAGAGTCACGTGCCCAACTGACTGAGCCACCCTGGGTCCCTATACTCTTGATTAGGCGGCCTTCATATGGCTAATTCATTTTTCTCAGTTGTCACTCTCATAAGTATGTGGACTTACCCCAGTGATTTTACTCCTTTTGGGATCTGTGTGGCTTCTATAGACACCTGGGCTACCATATTTTGCATATTCAAAACCAAACTATTATAAGGTGATGTGTGTTAAGAGATAGGAACAGCATGTCATGCATGCACTGGAGAGGTTTTCTTAATTTCAAGGTAAGAGAAAAGCAAGGGAGAGTCATAGAAAACTTGAGGAGTTCTATTAGAGAAAAGCAGAGAAAATATCACTTATGAAAGTACAAAAGAAAAGAATGTGGCGTGTTCAAAGAATCGTATATAACTCAGTAGGCCAATAATGTGGGATGGAGATACATGAGAGAAGGCTGGTGAGAAGTTGCTCTACTTACATAATAAGTTCCTGTTGCAAATGCTGTAACTCATGAGTCAGTTTGTTCTTATCCCCTCGTAAATTCTGCAATCACATACAACATTAGGCTATATATTGTACTTAGTGGGGGATTTACATTTCAACAGCCCCACCTTGCAAACTTTGAGATTATTATGGTATACCTCTATAATGGTTCCATATTCTATGATAGTTGACTTAAGTTCTTCTATACTTAAATCCTTCTGAAAAGTAGAAGAGAGAAGAGCAAATAAATGAGTCTACCAAATCATATTATGTAGACTATTAATCAGAGCCACAGAAGAAGTATAAATGCCCAAAGATGGTAAGACCTTCTACCAATATTATTATTTGAAAACCAAGCCAGTCTGTGTTTATGATTAAAAACACACAGAAAGTATGGAACAGCAAGGCAGCTGTACCTAACTTGTGCCATTATGCTTGTATTTGTCTGGTTCAATGAAATCAAACTCTGAAGGGTAATTCTTTCTTAAAGATTTTATTTTTTTATTTATTTGACAGAGAGAGGGAGATCACAAGTAGGCAGAGAGGCAGGCAGAGAGAGAGGGGGAAACAGGCTCCCTGCTGAGCAGAGAGCACAATGCGGAACTCGATCCCAGGACCCTGAGATCACGACCTGAGCCAAAGGCAGAGGCTTAACCCACTGAGCCACTCAGGCGCCCCTGAAGGGTAATTCTTAAGTTCAAGTCAAAATTGTATTTATTATCATGACGCATTTAAGGAAAAAATTTAGTCTACTTGCAAATGAATTATTAAGGCATCCATTTTTATCCAGTTCAAGGGATAATCTGTAAAAATCACAGTGTGTAGGTCAATGTCTGACCTATAATTTTATCTCATGACTAGCATGGTACCTGACAAATGGGAAGTGCTCAATCAATACCTTAGAAACTTTGGGCATAAATGCAAAGTGGTGGGAAAACCCGAGTTACGGAGGAGGTGAGCAGCCACCACTACCATAATGTCACTGTATGGAGACAAAGAACACTCATGACAAAGAAAGTCAGTACAACATTCAGTAACCTCGTCCATGTCCACAATTCATATGACTCCTTTGAAACTTCATGACATTCAGAGAAAGGAAAAGAGAAACATGGCTTTTTATTTACTTCCCTGTCTTGGAATGTGGAAGTTTATTAACTTACACTGTGGCCTTCCTATGTCTCTTAAAGCCACCATAACCAGCATCTCTGTAGCCAGAATATTTTGTTATCACATAGACAATGATCACAGAATATAAAGATAAAGGAGAATGTTATCTATCTACCTACCTACCTATCAAATCAATCAAACTAGGTAGAAAATAATTGGGGAACACATTCTTCTTTTTCCCTAAGATAAATGACTGCACTTATTTTTGTGTTATTATGACTTAAAACTACATCACCATACCTAGCCAGTAACTGATAAATTGGCATACTAGTATTTATTACATAAATGGATGAATACCAGCAGAATTTAGAGAGGATATGTTAAAACTTATCCAAGGCAGAGAAGTCAGTATTCTTCACTCAGAAGAACATTTTTGTGAATGTTCTTATATAAAGGAAAGTCTTGCCACAGGATAGTAGGATCAGGTACTTTAATAGGGGTGAAGTTATTCAAATGCATATCTGTTATGATTTAGGGAGAGTTAGCAAATCCCATGGAACTTCATGTGAACGAATGGTACCAACCTTCCGCAAGCTTGCATCTTTATTAAGCAAAGTGTTCTCATATGTATGTAACTGCATCTGAAAAGAGATAAATTTAGGGAAGGCCATTGAGACATTGCTTTGGTGAAATATAATGCCATGAAATTATTCCAATAAGGAGACATGTTTCTCAAGCACCTTTAATGGGCACGCATTTCCTACTTTATGAACAACTTCCTCATCAGCCTCCCAACAACCCGAGAGGCCAAGGTTGTTGCCCTCACTTTACCAGTGAGGAAATCAAAGCTCAGCACTATTAGGAGACTTGCCCAATGTCACACACAGTACGGGTCAGACCTGAGGATAGCATATGAATCTTCAGCTCTAGCCAAGAGCTCGTCCCACAATTCTACCCTTCATATAACAAGAAGACCAATTGAATATTTTTTTTTCCAAAAATGAAAGTGTGATAGGATATGAGCACAGAGTCCATGTGAACATATAAGATGACTCTCCCTCTTGGATAACAAGTACTGCAGAAACCCACAGATTATCTAACAATATAACCTAGACTTGCCAAATCTGATTAGCCAGATTGCAAGAAAAAAAAAATACTCTTCCTCTTTAAAAAGCATAGCTTAAAAATGTTCAAGATGTGTGGTTTTTTTTTTTAGCAAAGTAAATATTAGAATATATCAGTTTATTCAAACCAAAAGCAAGCTTGTTGGCAAAGGCTTCTAAATATTATATATAGGGTGCCTGGATGGCTCAGTAGTTAAGCATCTGCCTTTGGCTTGGGTCATGATCCCAGGGTCCTAGGATCAAGTCGCACATCGGGCTCCCTGCTCAGCGGGGCACCTGCTTTTCCCACTCCTACTCCCCCTGCTTGTGTTACTTCTCTGTCAAATAAGTAAATAAAATCTTTTTAAAATTACATATATGTGTGTGTGTGTGTGTGTGTGTGTGTGTGTGTAGTTGAATTGAAAATCTAGAAAAATAATCCGCATAGTCAGAAGTAGAATCATAAAATCATACATATTTGATACCCCTTTATAGTTCTAAAGGTTTTTTCACATAATCATTTCATTTGAGTTCCTACCAAGTTTTGGGATTAGGTAGAAAATATCACAGCCATTTAGTAGATGAGATAATTGAGACTTTTAGAGAGGTTAACTACTTGTTTGAGGTCATACAGATTTTAAGTAGAGAGGACAGGATTTGAACCCAAGTCTTCTGACTCTTTCTACTACTTGTTCATGGCAGTTGTTTTCCAGAAAGAGTTATTCCTAGAATAAAATTAATTTGAATGTCTAAACTATGAGATATGTAAACATGTCCTAATATATGCATATGTATACACACGCATACACATGGAACTTAGGTATCTGCTAGGAAACTTGAAAACTCCACATACGTAAATGAAATTTAAGGACATCATTTCACACATACACTACAACAAAAAGTATTACTCAAAGAAACTATTAGACAATAAGTATGACAAAAATTCCTAAATTTATTAATATTCTTTAGTTTCCTAATAAGAATGTATGGAATATGTAACAAAAATATACACTAAATATAGACTTTTCAGATGCAATATGGTTAAAAAAATCATTTTTGTAGGCTATCATCCCTTAATTCAATGAAGGGTAGATTTTTTTTCTTCCCCCAAATTCTCATTTTCTGCATTAAGAAGTCATAACAGCTGAATCTTTGCTGATTAAGGGATTTACAAAACCAGATACTCTTATATTAGAAATTGCCACTGTAATAAAAAAAATAAATAGTAACAAGTGTTGGCAAGGATATGGAGGGATCTGAGCCTTCATGCATAGCTGGTGGAAATGTAAAATGGTACCAGAAAAGAGTGTGGAAGCTCCTAAAAAGGCACCTGGAGGCTCAGTCAGTTAAGCATCCGACTCTTGATTTTGGCTCTGGTCATGGTCTAAGGGTTGTGGGGTCAAGTCCTGTGTCAGGCTCTTCATTAAGCATGAAGCCTGCTTAGGATTCTCTGTCCATTTTCCTCTGTCCCTCACCCCACTCACATGTGCACACTCTCTCAAAAAAAAAAAAAAAAAAAAAAAAAAAAGTCAAACATAGAGCTATCATATGACCCTGTAGTTCCACTCCTAAATATATACTTAAAAGAAAATATAGATTGCCACAAAACCATATATACAAATTTCATAGCAGTATTATTCATAACAGTCAAAAAGTAGATACAGCTCTAATGCTCATCAACCGGTGAATTGATAAATAAAATGTGGTGTAGCCATACAATGGCATATTATTCAATAATAAAAGGAAATAAGGTATTGATACATGCTATAACATGAACTTTGAAAAACATTATGCTTAGTGAGAGAAACCAATCACAAAAGACCATATAGTGTATATGATTCCATTTATATGCAATGTCCAGAATAAGGAAATCTGTATTATAGAGACAAAAAGTCTCTGGAGTGGTTGTCTAGGGTTGGTGGGGAATGGGGAATGACTGCTAAAGGGATTCCTTTTGGGATGATAAAAATGTTTTAAAATTGGGGCGCCTGGGTGGCTCAGTGGTTTGGGCCTCTGCCTTTGGCTCGGGTCATGGTCTCAGGGTCCTGGGACCAGGCCCCACATTGGGATCTCTGCTCCACAGGGAGCCTGCTTCCTCTTCTCTCTCTCTGCCTCCCTCTCTGCCTGCTTATGATCTCTGTCTGTCAAATAAATAAAATCTTTTTAAAAAGGTTTTAAAATTGGTTTTGGTAATAGCTGCATATAAAACCACTGACTTACATACTTTATGTGGATCAATTCAATAGCATGTGTATTATATATCAGTAAAGCCATTACATTAAAAAAAAAGTGTTTTACACACTGGAATTCTGACATTTTAGGAACACAAATTTCAACTTTATAATCAAAGGTTATTTTGTCAATGAGTTACATACGCCTTCTTAAGGTAACAATGGTTTGACAAAAGAAGATATTTTACCAGTATTTGGGAACTGCTTACTTGATGCTCTGTCTCAGTTTTAGACAATTCCTCAATCTTCTTTTCCAATTTATATATATCCATAATGTTCTTAGTATTCTAACATAAAAGAAGATAATATTCTTAGATTTAGAAAAAAAAATAAAAGAACAAAGTTTTTTTTTAGGAAGTCGTATTTTCATCATTAACATCACAATCTATTTTAAACTAAGGAACAAAACTTTAGATTTTATCCAAAAGTAACAAGGTCCTTTTATCATGACCATCCAGGAATACCCTTGGGAGTCCCCTCTTATCCTCCGTGGCCCCTTGGCCATGCACACTGCAGTCACATCTTAACCTTCAAACTTGTCACTCCCAACAAGTGTGACCCCTCCATTATTTTAATTGCAAACATCTCATTCTTCAGCCACTTCATCTTTCCAGATTACTTCTTTGAGAGCCAACAAACCTTCAGGCTCCACTGAAGCCTGCTTTGGTCCTACCACCCTCTCATTATCCTTCCCCCTTCCTGTGAACTCAGTCCCCTCTTTCCTACAGCTTAAATTCTTCCATGGTCAATCATTATAATACCTCTCTTCCACTTCCCCCCCATTCCCTGGCTTCCCCCCTGCCTACCTCTTAGTATTTGCTTAAGTTCTGCTTGCCACCCACTCCATGACAGCACCATTCCAGATAAACATTGTTAAAGAAAAATACAAATGAACCAACAGGTCACACATTCAATTCATAATTTTTAACTTCAATGTTGACTGGTGATCATTTCACACAACCCTAGTCCGTTCATGTGGCCACTGAATTGAATTAGGGAATTGCAAATTACACCAACTTCCCCACCCTACTCCACCCCCACATGTCAACTCTAGCTGACCACCTGGTTTGTAAATAAAGTTTTATTAGAACACAACCATGCCTGATTTTTTTCATATTGTCTATGGCTGCTTTCATATGGCAATGGCAGAAGTGAGTGGTTACAACAAAGGCCTTTTAGCCTGGCAAGCCTAAAAATATCTACTATCAGATCCTTTACAGAAAGTTTACCAACTCCCGGCCCATTTCATCCCTCCTCTCTCCTGGAACATTCAATACTCCCTCCAAATTCCTCACTATCAGCTGATGACTTCGCTTTTATCTCATGGAGACCTTAGAAACCATCAGAAGAGTATTTCCATATCACCAGAACATATTGTAAATGCATTTGGATATGTTATAAAGCATTTGCTGATCTAACACTTCTTTCCACCTCCACACTTACTGCCTCAGTCAGCCCCTGGTAAATTTATGCCTGCATATTACAAGAGCTCGTAATTGGTCTCTCACTTCTTCCCTTGCCCCACTACAGTTGATTTTAAATGCGGCAGCCAGAGTTATCTTGTCAAGATAAAAATTAGATCACATTTCTCCTCAGCTCAAAACTGTCCAACGACTCCCATCTCAGTCAGTGGAAACAGCCAGAGTCCGTGCACTCTCTAGATGAGATGCTGTCGGTCTGGTTCCCTGAAGCTCTACTTCTCATGCTTGTCACCTCTGCTCCAGCCACACAAGCCTCACTGTCCCTCAGAAAGAGCAGGAAGGCTAAACCTGAGGGCTTACAGCTTAGTTTCCTCTGCCTGGAACGCTCCTTCACTGATAAACTTCCTTTTGTTCTGATCAAATGATTAACTTCCTAGGGCTACTTTTCCTAACCACTCTAGTTTAAATTGCACTGTCCCACAATTCTGTTTTCTGCTTTTCCTTCCTCTATAGCACTAATCACCACCTAACACGCTAGTTCCTCATGGGCCTTTCTACATAAGCTTATATCCTCAACATCTAGAAGAGCGCCTGGCTCACGGAGGTCTCCCAATTGACTGTGTGTTGAATGAATGAATCAATAAATGAAAGAAACTATCCAAGCTATTGTGCTGTTACTCTTCACGGTGCATCAGATTTTAATCCCCTAAAGGCAGGGCTATTAGTGATATTTATGTGCTTTTTCTAATGCAAGTCAAGAGTTGCAATTCTCTCATGGTGAACGGTTCCACATGTTCCTCCTTCTACCTCAGTTCTGTGTAATTTTTTGACACTAGTCAATCATCTTAAATACAAGGAGAAAAATATCTTACACTGAGAGCTTAACTGCAAGGTACTAGTTTCATGAAAACCTGGTCTTGTTGCTACACCACGTTTAACTCTAATGCAGGGTTTCTTGCCCATCTTTTAATTGTTCCTTTCCAACCCACTGTAAGAGTTCTTTAATGTCTAGTTGCCTCATACACTCCATCACAGACTGTTCATCACAGCTTAATAAATACCCTTGATAAACTTATATAAAGCCCAAATAAAAACTGTACATAAACTTGACATTAAAAAGGTACTTAGAATTTTCCTCCAAAATAGTAGCTTACAAGTAGCTCTGTTACCTGTTACTTCAATGCTAATGCTGTTGCTTAAAAAACTTAAGGCAAACAATTATTTTTTTAGACATTTTACTAATATTTCCTAATGCATATGAAGCACAGTATGATTCACCAAATGGTTTCATATGCATTATCTTAATCTCCAAAGTAACTGTAGGGAATAGGTATTATTAACTCCAAAAAGATAACTGGATTTTCCAAAGTCAGACTTTCAGACCCAGTGACTGGGTCTTAGACTCAAGACTTTTCCCAGCAGTAGAATAATAATGGAAAATTAATAATGTCTACATTTTCCTTCTTGATTTATATTTATACAGGTTAATTTCATTTTATCTTAAATCTGAATTTCTTAAACCCCATTCTTCCATGGATAATTACAAAGGTAATAATGCACTTCTTTTCAGACATGAAAGTCCTATCCACTCTTCTTTACTTATAATTTGAAAAAGCAACGTGGTCTTTGGTTCATAGGAGCCGGAATATTCACATGATTTCTAATTAATCCAGAGTCAGAACTCACATCTGTATGATTTCCATATGTTTATCTGTACCTGTGTTTAACAATTTGAGCATACCTCTTCTTGGAGAATCCGAATCTTAAGAATCAGAGCCCGGTTTTCTGTCTCCTGATTAAGAGGAAGGAATTACAAAGTATTTAGAAGTTTATGAAAATATCACATATCTACCTCGAAGACTACTGACATTCTTTCTCTTTATCAACTTTAAACATGGTATTGACATGACACAAGGGAGCTTAGTCTGGGAATATTCTCAGTATGAAGCTAAGCCTTTGGCTTCTAGTTTCTTGGGATTTCTAAGAATTCACTCTTCTCCTTGACTCAATCTGACAGGGAGGGAAAGACGAAAAACAAAAAAGGAATAGCCTGGCTTCTTTCCCTGCTACTTTCCCACTGTCTGCTTACCATGGGTAGTATGAATTCATCTATTAGGTGGTTTGCCCAAAGTTACTCAGCCATTGCAGTCAGGACCCGGATGCCGGCAGTCTGACTCGCAGGAGTGGCTACTCGCTCATTTCTCAACATTTCCTCCACAGGCAAATTCCTCTGTGGTCCCAAATTGAGTCTTCCCTGTACTGCATTCAGAGACATGCAGTCATCTGACACTTGAGGAGTCTAGTCCCCTCTAGTCTAGCATGCGTAGCACATTGTGCTAATGAGGCAAGAGCTAAACTAATCTGTGTTGGTTGTGGGAATGCCTTAGGCCTGGAGTCCCAGCCTCTTGGTACTTACAGATCTAAGAAAGAACTAGTCTGAATGACCGTCATCTGACCCCACCATTGTTAGCAATGCTAGAATACTGCTGGAATATATCAGGATTTGGAAGATTATTACTAAGGCTCGAGATAAGAGTTTAACATTCTCAATTAAAAAACTACTTTTTTGGCAGTAAAGCTTAGTCTAAATAATGTTTTGCTCTAAAAATTTCAAGCCTGTGTTTATTTAGTGTAAGGACTGATTTATGGAGCTCCTTAATAATCTAAGTACTAAGATAATGGATTTTTTTTTTTTAAAACCCAAGAACAACGTGAAAATGTGGTGGAGAACTTTGTTTTGTTTTGTTTTGTTTTAAGAAAATTCAAGTAGCTTTTGGTATCAGGTATTTATGAATTCACCTCTCAGCTCCAGGAAGCATTCCAGAGATCTTCTAGATCTTTATAAAGAATTTTAATCTTGGCTGAAAAGAAAAACAGTTTATCCTATTTGCCTTTGCTCTTCTAAGATATTTCCAATTCATTCATCAGCCCACTGACTTCTGATTTTTGCCTCCAAATAAACCCTCTTGGATTTCAGTTATGTAACCTATGTGCCAAATTCAAAGTACTTGAATGACTTACTAATTGTTTGTTCTGGGCTACAATCACGGTCTTCTGCTCTTCAGAAGCATTCATACCAATTTTCAGTTCCTCCAGCTCTTCTTCTAACAGATTTGTTCTCATAATAGCTTGGTGGGCACTGTGGCGGGAGGCGGGGGGCGGGGGGAGGCAATGAGCAAAACCTCAAATATAACCGTCAAAGATACAAAGTAAAGCCAAGGACTATTTTCAGACCCAAGCTGAAAACCACTAAAGGCTTAAACAGATGCCAACAATAGTAAAAATATACCCGTGATCTTTCATGGTCCTTAGAAAAGGAAGAGATTTGGGGGAAGTGTGGTAGGGGGAAGAGAGATAGAAGGAAACAAACATATTCTTGAGGATAAAGATTTGGAGTCTCCCTCTGAAATTCATCATTGGCTTTCATCACATGGTTCTCTCCTCCCATTAAGATATACTATTTGGTTAATGTAATTCTATAAATATTATGTAATATTTTTTACATAATGTAATGTAATTACATTATTAATTACATTAGTAATTAATGTAACGTAATTCTACAAATATTAAATAATACCATGTTCCAGGTGCTGGATGCCACAAAGAAGCCTATGTTGGTAGCAAGAGACATAGTCCTTGCCCTTGTAGCAGTTAAATATTAGTGAAGGAGATGACCACTAAACAAACAAATCATTATAAACAGTGTCTGTGTATTTTACTTTAGAAGTTTATTATAGCATTGTTTACAATCCCAAACAACCTAAATGTCCCACAGCAAAAAACTCTATTAAATGAATTATGGTAATCCATATCATTGAATTGCCTATTAGTATTCCCACTGGATTATAAACTGTTTTCCGAGCAGGAACTCAAAGAAAGTACCATTTTTTTCCTCACTCAGGAATTACATTGATCATTCAACAAATGTTCGTGGAGCTCCACCTTTGTACCAGGCATTATGTTAGGCCCTGAAGAAGACAAAAGTGTGTCCAATCATGAGAACTCTAACTTCCTGGAATTTATAGACTAAAAGGGTAAGCACACAATCATAATTATAATACAGTGTGATAAGAACCAAGACTAGAGTGAACCCAAGTTCTGTAGATACTGTGTAAAAGGCAGGCGGCTCAGATAATGGGAAGGGGAGGAGGAGTGGGGAGAAAGAACAAACAGAAGCCCACTGGGGGGCTGCAAGCAGTTAGATATTGTGGGAGCCTAGAGTGGAAAATAGGAGTAGAGGTAAGCAACAGAGACCCCATCAGGAAGGACTCTGCAAACTGAATTTCATCTTGAAGGTGATAGGGGGTCAATGGAAGTGTTTGAAGCAGGGGCATGATGTGGTCAGACTGGATTTAGGAAGAGCACTCCTGCCCCTGGGACACGAGTTTTGGAAAGGCAGGGAGACGAATCAGGAGGCTGTTGAGGGATCCAGGTGAAAGAGGATGTGTAGTTGAACTAAATTATAGATTCATCTAAGACACAGATATTTTTTAAAAATATTTTAAATATTTTGAATATTTCAAATAAATAATAAATAAGCCTATTGTGGAATGGAGAAAGCTTAAGGTAAGCAGTTCTTTTTACTTATTTTAAGATAAGCTTGGAGGCTGGACTGGCTGGCCAAAAATGACGAGGGAAAGAATCCTTGGTCAGAATGCTCTACTGTCTTTCCAGGTTAACTTAGAACTTTTCTGTTCAAAATTTTAGCACCTACATCAGTAACTGCAGGCTTTGTGAGAAACTTGTTGCTTTTTACCTGAAGCTCAGGCATCTCCTCACAATTCATTTTATCAGTACTTGATACTATATGTCACCCAGGTCCTTTGTCCTTTTTTATCTTAAGCTAAAGTCCTAACTTTTCTTATCATCTGACATCCTTATCATGTACCCTAAAAGCATATTTTAAACCCGACTTGTCAATGAATCTCTCATAACATAGTTGTCCTTTAAACAACATGGCATTAGGTGCACCAGCCCGCCCAAAATATCTATGTGTAATTTTTGATTCTCCAAAAACTAAACTACTGATAGCTTATTGTTGACCAGAAGCCTTACCAATAACACAAATAGTTGATTAACACATATTTCCTATGTTATGTGTATTATATACTGTATCCTTGCAATAAAGCTAGAGAAAATAAAATGTCATTAAGAAAGTCATAAGGAGGGGCACCTGGGTGGCTCAGTGGGTTAAGGCCTCTGCCTTCGGCTCAGGTCATGATCTCAGGGTCTTGGGATCGAGCCCCATATCGGGCTCTCTGCTCAGCGGGGAGCCTGCTTCCTCCTCTCTCTCTGCCTGCCTCTCTGCCTACTTGTGATCT
>NW_019154156.1:2649451-2661748 GCF_002288905.1 Enhydra lutris kenyoni | reverse complement strand
CTTGTGATCTCTGTCTGTCAAATAAATAAATAAAATCTTAAAAAAAAAAAAGTCATAAGGAAGAAAAAATATATTTACAGTACAGTGCTGTATTTATTGAAGAAAATTCGCAAGTGGACCGATACAGATCAAATCTGTTATTCAAGGGTCAACGGTACTTAGCATGGGAATTTGCATGGAGTAAGAGTTCAGCTGAACCCCAGAATGCTTTGGATAGATCCACAGTTGGTCAACAGGCATATTGGTCTTAAATAGGCAGCACTGCTTCGAATGACATAAAGGATATCATTGCTAGAGAAGAACTGACAAACACTGCTGGCAAAAATCTAAAACAGTACAGCTGCTTTGGAAACAGTTCGGCCGTTCTTCAAAGTAAGGCACTACACAGCAGGTTCACTTCTAGGTAATATACCTAGGAGAACTAAAAGCCTATGTTCACACAAAAACTTGTGTACAAATGTTCACAGTAGCAGTATTTATAATAGCCAAAAAATTATAATACCCCCAAATATCCATTCTCTTTAGAATAGGTAGACAAAACTGTACGTCTATACAACAGAACACTATTCAGCCACAAAAAGGACTGAAGTCGTTCCACATATGCTACCTGGAACCTTGACAACATTGCTCTAGGTGAAAGAAACCAGACACAAAGGTCACATATTGTACGGTTCCATTTCTGTGAAATGGCCAGAACAGGCAAATCCACAGACAGATTAGTGGTTGTCAGGGGCAGAGAGGGAGGGAAATGGGGAGTGACTGCTAACAGCTCTGTGTTTCCTTTTTGGAGTGATGAATTAGATCAATGTAACTGGCTGCACAACCTTGTGAATCTACTAAAAAACACTGAATTGTACACTCTAAAAGGGTAAAATTTTATACCATGTGCACTATTACCCAATTTAAAAAACAGATTTTTTTTTTTTTAAAAAGGGAAAAGAAGAGAAAGCTCCCAGCATACTCTACCCTTCTCAATGGTTCACCTTTTTATCTGATGGCGCAATGCAGTACAATCCTTTGATAACTGGCAGTTAGCGTCCTCCAAGGTTTCTAATGCTGATTTAAACTTATTATTTTCCTCCTCCAATTTCTGCTTGTTAGAATGCAGGTCTGCTACATAGGTCATCAAATCAGACACCTCTCTGTGGGTGAAAGAATGAATGAGAATCATCTCCAACATCTCCAATTCCTCCCAATCAAAATAAGGCATATATCACCGTGCGACTTTCTATTTTATCCCTTTCCATCCTTGTAAGTGTAGTCCATTTATACAATAAATATTTATTCAAGCACTGTTACAGTAGCAGAGATTTTTCCAAAATTGCCGAATATTCAGCATCTGCCAGCTGTGAAGTCAGGTGCCACAGTTTTGTTAATTCTTTTCCACTTTGCTCTAACACTGGCCTCTGACTACAATGAAGTTTCCATTTCTGCCAGGGTTATGAGAGATTCTGAAATGAATTGACACATTGTTACTCTTTCAGCCAAGGGATCTTGGCACGTTTTAACAGGCCTTTAACTAGGAAACAATTCCTAGACACTTATGTTTGCAGCCTGTAGTTCACAGTTTAGTATTCATCTTTCCTAATATTTTCTACAGCCTGTGAATGTTTGTGTCGCTCTCAACCCTGACATTAGATCACAGTCCCTTTGAGAGTCTAGATGGAGGGTTTCATGGAGTCCCAGGCCTTCTCTACCATTTTGCCATTTTATCCCACAGCTTGGGTCCACATTCCTACCACACCTTTTTGCATGGACAAACCCAAAGGGGCAAAGAGAAAATAAGGGAGGGACAGAATTTCCTCTTCTTGATATCTAAAACTCATACACATCTAGTGGAAAACAACTTTTCCCATTCATATCTATAAGTTTATTAAAGAGGTGCTTTAAAAACAATCACCCAAAGTGCTTAAGGTCAGTGTCATAATTCTACCTCAGATGGAACTTGTTTTCCATGGAAAGTACATGAAGTTAATGTGAGAGAAGGATTTTATTAGTGAGGAAATGTTAATTCATATAATACTAGTCTTATATAAATCATGCTCCTGGTGAAATTTGTTCTAATGCAAATTGAGACAGATAGTTAAATGAAAGACTGGTTAGCCACACACAAGCACACACGCTAAGTGGCTTTATCATAAGTAAGACACGCAGACCTATAAATGAGAAAAAGAAATAAGAGGTGCTTGAGAAAGCATTCCAAATAAGAAGGCTTATGTGCTCGCTTTGGCAGCACGTATACAAATAAGAAGGCTTACAAGACTCCTTTAGACGAATCTCCACTCAAAGCCTCGAAGCTCCATGACGTAGGTTCTCTTTTATCTGTGGTCATCTTAACTGAAACACATACAAGAGTGTTTTATGAATAATCCATTTCTCTAAACCACAAGAAAGCGGCAGAACAAACAGGAAGAAACACGTACATACTTGCTCTACTTGATTTTTTGCTGTCCTGTTCAAAAACGGAATCATCGATCCTGCCGCCTGATCCACCTCTCATTCTGTCCCGGCGATCAAAGACACAAAACCACTGAGTCGGGATTCTACACCAGCACAAAGCCCAGCTCATTTTTCAGATGTGCTCTGTAACTTTTCTGTTCAGATCTTTCTTTCTGGATTTTTTTTTTTTTAAGATTTTAAAAACTTTATTTGACAGAGATCACAAGTAGGCAGAGAATCAGGCAGAGAGAGAGGAAGGGAAGCAGGCTCCCCGCTGAGCAGAGAGCCAGATGCGGGACTCGATCCCAGGACCCTGGGATCATGACCTGAGCCGAAGGCAGAGGCTTTAAACCACTGAGCCACCCAGGTGCCCCTCTTTCTGAATCTTAAAACTATCTATTCATTCAGCAACTATTTGGAGTTCAACATCGTGCTTAGATGGGGTGATAGAAAAGAAACTTAAGGCATTACCTCTATTTTCCATAACGTTTTCATCTAACCTGGAAAAAAAAATGTGCCTGCAGAAGCAGGAAGGTAATGATGTGCAGCAGCTATGGTTGGCAATAGGAGGCCTCAAGGGATTAGGACGGCAACATAGTTTGGAGTAATAAGTGAACATTTGCTGAGATAACAAATTTTAAAACTTTTAAAACTTTAAAATTTAAGTTCTTAAATTTAAAAATCTTAAAAATTGGGAATGAGGGCACCTGGGTAGCTCAGTGGGTTAAAGCCTCTGCCTTTGGCTCAGGTCATGATCCCAGGGTCCTGGGATCGAGCCCCACGTCGGGCTCTCTGCTCAAAGGGGAGCCTGCTTCCTCCTCTCTCTCTGCCTGCCTCACTGCCTACTTGTGATCTCTGTCAAATAAATAAAATCTTAGAAAAAAATTGGAAATGAAAAGGCATGAACAACTAATATCTCAGGATACATTCATGGTGTTAATCATTTTTCCTTTCTCATGGAAAACCAAGTTGAACCTAGACAAATTGTATTTGAGCACTGGCTCCTGAAATTTGGGGAAAGCTCTCTATAGTCCACTGTCCAGTACACAAATTCTAGCTCTAACCCTCAAAATAAACAGATTAAAGTTTCAGCCATTTCCTTTTTAAGAGTCTCTATACTATGATGTAAGTTTTACTTAATCTTTCTAAATGCCAACTACTTAAACTGTTTCTGGAACAGCTACAGAATTCTCTATATCTGTACTAACATCTCATTGCGCTTCAATGTGAGAGGTCTGTCAGAATAAATCACGTACCACTTTCCTATTGATAGCTCTATATCGTCACCATTTGAGTTTCTGTGCTTCTATTTTCTGTTTATACCTCCCATATGTTTTCTTCACTTTTGTTATAAAAATTGTGTTTTTTTTGTCCTCACATCATTCTATAATGGATTGTTTTATTATACAAACCTAAGTATTACAGAAAAATGGGAAAATGCAGGAGAAAATAACAAGGTTGAAACCATCATGGAAAGATAATCATTTCCAAATATATTCTTCCCCACTTTCTTCATGCATATTTTTCTTGATAAATATGGGTTTATAATACATAGATCTATTAATGGTCATATTTGAAATAAATATACATGAATATTTTCTCAGATGTTTAATTATAATTTTGAGTGATTATTTAGGATTCTAGTGGATGGAAGTATTATAATTAATCTGACTATATTAAAATTTATAAGTTGCTTACATATATCACTATCAAAAACACACATATTAGGGATATGATTTTCTTGAAGTTACATGACTAGCCCAAATACCTCACATAATTTTAATCACATAATTTCCTAAATCGTTCTTGAAAAAACTATGCAACTTGCACTACCACCAACAATGTATGAAAGGAGACTTATTTCTCCACCTACTCTGACAACACGGGGTAGAGTTATTCTTTTAAAATTTTGCTAAACTGATGGGCAAAACTGGTATGCTGTTTTTATTTGTATTTCTTTGATTACTAGTAAAATCCGATACTTTTATGTATTTATCTTGCTTTCATGATTAACTTGCTCTTGGCAAACAACATTTTGGTCATCTTTTCTTACGTCATCTAGACATCCTAACCCTACATGAAATCTAGCAAGTTTTGGCACTTTTTAGGCTTGCAGTTTTATTTAAGGAAATTTCTAGTATAGAAAAACTGGTAGCTGATTAAAAGCCAGAGAACTTAGGCGTCCTGTGAAAGAATGAAAAATTTCTCCAGGTTCCTCCAGAGAATGATAGCTGTATGGTATCAGGCTTACTCTCCACCTTCATCTTTTTTTCTCCCCAATTCTACAACTTTTTTCCTTTTCCCTTTAGTTTTCCTTTATCCTAGGCTTTCAAATTACATTCACTGCCTAATTATCCCCCACTGACCTTTAAAAGGTACTCACTCTAAGTTTAAATGCATTTGGAGATTTGCCAGTCATTATCAATAATCTGCTTGACTCCTATGTCAGTTCAATTCTTTGTGAGAACAAAATAATATGTGCTGCCCTTAATCACAATAAATGGATGTTACAAGGATTAACATAACAAATATAATACATTCTCAAAGCATGCTCATCCCTGCCATGCGTACACATACGCTCATCAACATCATTATCACTTGGAAATAGGTTAGAAATGCAAATTATCAGGCTTCACCACAGACCTACTGAATCATGGTTGGGGGGCAACAATCAGGCATGATAAATAGTTCAGGTGATTCCAGGGCATGCTACCGTGTGAGGAGCACTGGATTATAGTACTTCCATCAACACAAAAAAACAGTGATTAGCATTAGCTGTAATCAGTTGTTAAAACAGAACATGGATATTTATTCTGTTGGAACTCTGATTATTATTTTTTAAAAGATTTATTTATTTGAGAAAGAGAGAGAGATCTTGGGGTGTGAGAAAAGTGGGGAGAGGGAGAGGTGGAGGGAATCTCAAGCAAACTCCACACTGAGTGCCAAGCTGGACATGGGCTCATCTCATGACCCTGAGATCATGACTGGAGATCATGACCCTGAGATCATGACCTGAGCTGAAACTAAGAATTGGACACTCAACCGACTGTGCCACCCAGGCGCCCCAATGATTACCATTTGGTTCTACAGCAAGCCATCCATTCTTTCATGATGGCATGAAAAATTTCCAGGTCCACATGCAGGTCTCCCTTTTTAGGATCAAGTATGTTCCATAGCTTCTCAAGTCCACTATCTTCATAATTTTGACTACTTTCTTGTCTCAGATAATCTATTATTTTGGCAACTCCTACTGAACCTTAGGAAGAAAAGCAAATTAATTTTGAAAGATGTATTAAGATTATGCTTTAAAAGTAAGGAGTGAAGTACTCAACATTCTCAAGACACTTGAGCCCTGGAAACATGCCACAAAACCTTCACAGTCCTGCTGAGTTGGCATGGTAGAGTGGTGAGAGCACTGGCCTTGGGCTGAAGTCTAACGGACCTGGTGTCCGATCTTGACGCTGGAGTTTACCGGGTGTGTTGATTTGGGAAAATTTATTAATCTCTTTAAGCCTCAGTTTCCTAATCGGAGAGATGGGGATGATAAAATGTACCATACATAGTTGTTGTGAGGTTTAAATACGCATGATATATACAATCAATAATCACTTGTGAGAGTAATCAAAAGGCCACCTTATTTCTGTCTCCCATTCTTTCCTTAAAAACTTTGAGTGAATACCAACAGCATCTTTCACAGAACTAGAATAATCCTAAAACATGTATGGAACCACAAACAACCCCAAATAGCCAAAGCAATCTTGAAAAAGAAAAAGGCATCACAATTCTAGATTTCAAATATTACAAAGCTGTAGTAATCAAAACAGTATGGTACTGGCACAAAAATAGACACATAGGTTAATAAAACAGACTACAGAACCCAGAAATAAACCCATGTTTAAGTGATCAATTAATCTGTGGCACAGGAGGCAAGAATATATAATGGAGAAAAGACAGTCTCTTCAATAAATGCTTCTGGGAAAGCCGGACAGCCACATGGAAAAGAATGAAACTAGACCACTTTCTTACACCAGAAACAAAAAATAAACTCAATATGGATTAAGGACCAAATTGGTGAGATACAAAACCATAAAACTCGTAGGATATGTGGAGAAGATGGCACAGTAGGAGGATCCCAAACTCACCTCATCCCATGGATAGCCACCTCATCCCATGGATAGATACACTGAGATAACAGCTACATCAGTGTAAACAATCCAGAAAATAACCTGAACACTGGCAGAACAGACTCTCCACAGCTAACTGTAGGAAAGAGGCCACATCAAAAAAGGTAAGAAGAGTAGAGATATGATTAGGAACCAAACTGACTCATAACACTATCTAAAGGAAGGAGGGACACGAAAGGCACAGAGAAGAGAAAGGAGTACACCACACTAGGAATCCCAGGCATGGGGAATCTGCATTGACAGGACGAATCCCCATAACATTTGGCTTTGAAAACCAGGGGGGGCTTAAGTTTGCAAGTTCTTAAAATCAGTGGGGCTTAACACCTGGAACCTTAAAAAGCAGCAGGCATGGCTCTGGGAGAGCAGGAGGGGGATAGGAAATGGAATCCTGCCTTTAAGAGAGAGCATAACAAACAACACTGCTGAGATGTGACAGCGAAGCAGCAATTTGAAAAGCACCTAGGATATATAGGAAGATTTATTTCCTAATTTTAGAACATGTGCAGAAGGGATAGGAACCAGTGGGAGACTCCTCCAAGAAAAAGAGTGCTGGCAAGCACCATCCTTTCCCCCTGCCCAGCCTAGATATACGGACACCTGCAAGAACCTACACAGTGTGAACACTTCCCACCTAGAATGTTGACAGTGACCCTGCCCCAGCATTCTCCTGTGGACCCTCACAATCCAACACACCCTCGGCAGAAATCCATCCAAAGCAGTGCCCCATGCCTGGGAGGGTGCAAGAGCCCCAGTAGGGAGCAGCACCACTCCAAACTGACACCTCCCCCAGGGAGAGGGAAAGGTAACCACATACATCAGTTTGACTGTGGCCCCAAAAAAGGGCAGGGAGCAGACATCTGGTCTGACTATAGGATCCACTCACTAAGAAAGCTTCTCCGGGGATAACACAGAAAAGAGAGCCTCACAGTTCTATGTGACCACAGCTCTGGCGAACAACCAGTCTGATCCAACTCAAGATAAAGTTGGCTCCAGAGTAGTCCACTAACCACACAGGGACCAAATCCTGCCCAGACAGGCAAGGAGAACCATTGCAGATGACTGGACTGAAGGCAAATGTGGCTCAGCCACAACAGTAGGGTGCACACAAAACAGGAGACACCCCCTGAAGTGTCAGGTTCTCCTGAACAAGAGATATCACACTGCAGGGCCCTACAGGACCTCAGCTTCATGAGGCCACCTCTTTCAAGAACAAGAGATGCAGCTGAGTTTCCTAATACATGGAAACAGAGAAAATCAAACAAAATAAGGTGACAGAGGACTATGTCTCAAATGAAAGAAGAGGGCAAAATCACAGCAAGAGAGCTGAATAAAACAGAGGTAATTGATATGACAGTTAGAGAATTTAAAGTAATGGTAATAGGGACGCCTGGGTGGCTCAGTCGGTTAAAGCCTCTGCCTTCGGCTCGGGTCATGATCTCAGAGTCCTGGGATCGAGCCCCGCATCGGGCTCTCTGCTCAAGTAGGGAGCCTGCTTCCTCCTCTCTCTCTCTGCCTGCCTCTCCGCCTACTTGTGATCTCTGTCTGTCAAATAAATAAATAAAATTTAAAAAATAAATAAATAAAGTAATGGTAATAAAGATGTTCAACAGACTTGAGAAACGGGTGGAGGATCTCAGTAAGACCCTCAATAAAGAGATAGAAAACAACAACAACAACAACAAAAAGAACCAGTCAGAGACATGCCTGGGAGGCTCAGTAACTTAAGTATTGGACTCTGACCTCAGGTCAGGTCTTGATCTCAGAGTCATGAGTTCAAGCCTTCAATGGGTATAGAGTCTATTTAAAAAAAAAAAAAATTAATCAGAGATAAATAGTTCAATACTTGGAATTTAAAATGCACTACAGAGAATAAATAGTAGACTAGAGGAAACAGAAGAATGGATCAGTGACCTGGAAAGCAGAGTAGTGGAAAGAGATCTAGTTGAACAGGAGAAAGAGAAAAGAATAATAATGAGTCTAGATTAAGGGAATTCAGTGACACCATCAAGTGTAATAATGTTGACATTAAAGGATCCTAGGAGAAGAGAGAAAAGGAGAAGAAAATTTATTTGAGGAAATAGTAGCTGAAAACTTTATAACTTTGGGGAAGGAAACACAAATCCAGACCCAGGAGGCACATAGAGGGCACAAAAAAAAAATCAACCCAAGCAGGTCTAAACCAAGACACATAATCATAATGGCAAAAAGTAGTGAATAAAGGGAATTTTTAAAGCAGCAAAAGATGGGCACTTTAGCGGCTCAGTCGGATAAGTGTCTGACTCTTGATTTTAGCTCAGATCATGATCCTGGAGCTGGGGGTGAGGGTGTTGGTTCCTGAGACTGAGTCCTCTATTGGCCACCATGCTCAGCAAGGACTCTGATTGAGAATTCTCTCTCCCTCTGCCCCTCCTCTTCCTGAGTATGTTTTCTCTCCTTCTTTCTCTCAAATAAATAAATAAATCTTTAAAAAAAAAAATCAGCAAGAAAAAGAAAACAGTTACATACAAGGAAACCCCATAAGGCTCTCAGCTGATGTCTGAGCAGAAACTCTGCAGGCCAGAGGAGAGCGGCATGATATATATTCAAAGTGTCAAAATAAATAATAATAATTAAAAAAAAACTGCAACCAAGAATACTCTATCCAGCAAGGTTATCGTTCAGAAAAGAAGAACAGATAATGAGTTTCCCAAACAAAATGTAAAGGAATTCATGACCAATAACCAGCTTTATAACAAATGTTAAAGGGGATTCTGTGAGTGGGAAGATAAGCAGAGTAAGAAAAGTAGGATGCACAAAAGCACTACGATTAAGTATATCTATAAAAATCAGTCAAGGAATTCACAAAATAAAAGTATGAAACTATATAGCAAAAACACAGGTGGCAGAGAAGTAAAACTTTGTGCTTTAAGACTGGATTCAAACTTAACTGGTCATCAATTTAATATAATGTGCTAAATGCATAAGATGTTATATATAAACCTAATGGTAATCACAAGTCAAAAACCTGTAACAGATATGCAAAAAAATAAAAAGAAAGGAATCCAAGCATATAACCAAAGAAAACCAGTATGGAAGGAGCCCAAATGTCCATCGACTAATGAATGGATAAAGAAGACATGGTGTATATATACACAATGGAATATTATTTAGTCATCAAAAAGAATGAAATCTTGCTATTTGCAATGATGTGGATGGAGCTAGAGTGTATTATGCTAAGTGAAATAAGCCAGTTAGAGAAAGACAAAACATGATTTCACTCATATGTGGAATGAAAGAAACAAAACAGAGGAACATAGAAGAAGGGGGAATAAAAAGAAAAGGAAGCAAACCATAACAGACTTAAATATATAGAACTGAGGACTGATGGAAGAGAGGTAGGCAAATAGGTGATGGGTATTAAGAAAAGAACTTCTTGTGTTGAGCACATGATGTTTTATGTAAGTGAGGAATCACTAAATTCTACTCCTGAAACCAATATTATATGTTAACCAACAAGAATTTAAATAAAAATTGGGGTAAAAAAATAAAAAAGGTTAAAAAACAAAAAAAGCCCAAAATAAAACACATAAACAGAAACAAATGTTAACCTCTTCCAGAGACATCCTCATAGACACACCCATAAATATAGTTTGACCACTATCTGGGCATCCTTTATTCTAATCAAGTTGACACATAAAATTAAGCATCACGCACTGTTGTAGCCATTAAAAAAACACTAAAAGTAGCTAATATTTGGGGGAGTCATGGGCTTTCTATATCTGAGAAGAAATGCTTCTTTGTAGAATTTTTAAAGATATGTAATAGGTAGGCTCTGAGAGTGACCTTAAAAGGCTTAGCAAACACTTCTTATCAGAAACATATAGATTTGTGTACATGAAGATTTGTATAAAGATAAATAGGCAAAGACTTCTGGAATGTCACAAGAACCAAGTACTCTAAACTTCCACTTAGATTATGTTCTTTCTGTCTCAATGTAACATTTATTTGAAGCACAAATTTTGATTCCTAAGATTCTATCCTATGCTACAAATCATAATGCACGTCCTTATGGAAAGATAAAGATTGTATGATATGGGGGCACCTGGGTGGCTCAGTGGGTTAAAGCCTCTGCCTTCGGCTCAGGTCATGGTCCCGGGGTCCTGGGATCAAGCCCCGCATCAGGCTCCCTGCAGGGAGCCTGCTTCCTCCTCTCTCTCTCTCTGCCTGCCTCTCTGCCTACTTGTAATCTGTCTGTCAAACAAATAAATAAAATTAAAAAAAAAAAAAAAAACAACTATAAAGGTAACAAAATGGCAATAAGAACATACTTATCAATTACTTTTTAAGATTTTATTTACTTATTTGACAGACAGAGATCATGAGTAGGCAGAGAGGCAGGCGGTGGGGTGGGGTGAGGTGGGGAGAACAGAGAGCTGAGCAGCTGAGCAGAGAGCCCGATGTGGGGCTTGATCCCAGGACCCTGGGATCATGACCTGAGCCGAAGGCAGAGACTTTAACCCACTGAGCCACCCAGGCACCCCATTATCAATTACTCGAGTGCAAATGGACTAAATGTTCCAATCAAAAAACTAGGGTGACAGAGTGGATAAACAAACAAGAACCATTGATATGTCGCCTGCAAAAGACTCATTTCAGACCTAAAGACACATGCAGATTAAAGGTGAAGAGATGGAAAAGCATTTTCATGCATATGAAAGTGAAAACAAAGCTAGGGTAGCAAATCTGTATCAGACAAAATAGACTTTAAAACAAAGACTGTAACAAGAGACAAGGATACTGCTAGTGATAAAAAGAACAATACAAAAAGATATACCCCATTTACATCAATGGATAGATCATCTAGACAGAACGTCAAAAATGAAACAGTGGCTTTGAATGACACATTGGACCAGACGGATCTAACAGATATATTCAGAACATTTGATCCAGGGGTGCCTGGGTGGCTCAGTTGGTTAAGCAACTGCCTTCAGCTCGGGTCATGATCTCAGGGTCCTGGGATCGAGACCCATGTTGGGCTCCCTGCTCAGTGGTGAGTCTGCTTCTCCCTCTCCATCTCTGCACTGTTCATGCTCTCAATGTCTCTTTAAAGAAAAAAAAAAAAAATCCCATCCTAAAACAGAAGAATTCATACACTTCTCAAGTGCACAAGAAATGTTTTCCAGAATAGATCACATGTTAGGCCACAAAACAAGTCTCTACAAACTAAAAAAACAAACAAACAAGTCATACCATCATCTTTTCAAACCACAACAGTATGAAACTAGAAATCAAGCACAAGAAAAGAAAAGTCTGAAAAGGACACAAATTAAAGAGGTTAAATATCATGCTACTAAACGATGAGTGGTTCAACCAAGAAATCAAAGATAAAATAAAAAATACATGGAGACAAATTAAAATGGAACCACAATGACCCCAAATCTTTGGAATATAGCCAAAGCTTTTCTACATGGGGAAGAAAAAGCACATATAAAACACAAAACCAGTAGAAAAAGGAAATAATAAAGATTAGAGCAGAAATAAAGAAAATAGAAACTAAAATAACAATTGAAGAGATCAATGAAACCAAGACCTGGTTCTGTGAAAAGATCAGCAAAGTTGATACATCTTCAGCCGGCTGCAGGGGTGCAGAGAAAAGAAAAGAGGGGAAGGGGAAGGGAAAGGGAAGGGAAAAAGA
>NW_019154156.1:2410275-2649441 GCF_002288905.1 Enhydra lutris kenyoni | reverse complement strand
AAAGGGAAAAGGAAAGGGAAAAGGAAAGGGAAAAGGAAAGGGAAAAGGAAAGGGAAAAGGAAAAAGGAAGGGAAGGAAAAGAAGAAGGAAGGGAAGGAGGGAAAGAAATAAAGGAAGGGAGGGAAGAAGGTAGAAAGCAAGGAAGAAAGAAAGAGGGAGAGGGGAAAAAAATCAACACAACAACAACAAAAAAAACAAAGAATAAGGATTACAAGAGAATATTATGAAAAGTTATATGCCAACAAACTGGACAAACTAGAAGAAATTGATAAATTCCTAGAAACATACAACCATCAAAACTGAATCAGAAAAAAAAGTAGAAAATGTGGACATACCAACTACCAACAATGTGATTTCATCTGTAATAAACAAACAAAAACCTCCCAACAAACAAAAGTTCAGAATCAGATGGCTTCACAGGTGAATTCTACCAAACATTTAAAGAAGAGTTAATACTTACTCTTCTCAAACTATTCCCCCCCCCCCAAAAAAAATAGGAGAGAAGGAAAAGCTTCCAAATTCATTCTATGCAGCCAGGATTACGCTGAAACCAAAAACAGATAAAGACACTACCAAAAAAGAGAACTACCGACCAATATCTCTGATGACCATAAATGCAAAAATTCTAGCAAACCGAAACCAACAATACATTAAAAAGTAAAGATCCTTCTTCATGATCAATTGGGATTTATTCCTGGATGCAAGTGTGGTTCAATATTTGCAAATCAATCAATATGATACATTACATCAACATCCTGTTGTTGGAAGGATAAAAAACAATCATTTCAGTAGATGCAGAAGCAGCATTTGACAAAGTACAACATCATTCAGGATTTAAAAAGAAAAACAAAAAACCTTCAACAAAGTAGGTTTAAAGGGAGCATACCTCAACATAATAAAGTTCAGATATGAAAAAGCCACAGCTAACATCTTACTTAATGGGGAAAAACTGAGAGCTTTTCCCCTAAGAGCAGAAACTAGGCAAGGGTGTCCACTCTCACCACTTTTATTCGTCATAGTACTAGAAGTCCTGGCCATAGCAATCAGAAAAGAGAAAGGAATAAAAGGCGTCCAGATTGGTAAGGAAGAAGTAAAACATTTACTATTTGCAGAAGACATGAGACTATATATAGAATACCCAAAGACTCCACCAAAAAGCTAGAACAGATGAATTCAGTGAAGTTGCAGGATACAAAAATCAATATACAGAAATTCATTGCATTTCTATATATTAATAATGAAGCACAGAAAGAGAAATTAAGAAAACACTCTCATTTACAATTGCACCAATACCTAAGAATTAACTTAACCAAGTACTTGAAAGACCTGTACTCTGAAAACTATAAAACACTGTTGAAAGAAATTTAAGAGGACACAAATGAATAGAAAGATATTCCATGCTCACGGACTGGGAGAACAAATATTGTTAAAGTGTCCATACTACCCAAAGCAACCTATAGATTTAATACAATCTTTTTCAAAATACGAATTGCATTTTTCATGGAATTAGAACAAATGATCCTAAAATATGTATGGAACCACAAAAGACCACAAATTGTCAAAGCTATCTTGAAAAAGAAAGAACAAAACTGGAGGTATCACAATTCCAGATTTCAAGATATACTACAAAATTGTAGTAAGCAAAACAGTATGGTACTGGCACAAAAATAGACAAATACATAAACAGAAAATAAAAGAAAGCCTGGAAATAAACCCACACTTATATGGCCAATTAATCTTTGACAAAGGAGGCAAGAATATGAAACTGAAAAAAGACAGTCTTTAACAAATAATATCAGGAAAAGCTGGTATTGGACAGCTACATGCCAATGAATGAAACTGGACCACTTTTTACACCATACACAAAAATAAACTCAAAATAGATTAGAGACCTAAATATGACTTCTCAAACTATTCTAAAAAAATAGAAATGGAAGGAAAACATCTACACTCATTCTACAAGGCCAGCACTACCCTGATTCCAAAAGCAAACAGAATCCACTAAAAAAAGGAATACAGGCCAATGTCCCTGATGAACACGAACACAAAAATTCTCAACAAAATACTAGAAAATCGAATCCAACAGTACATGAAAAGAATTATTCACCGCAATCAAGTGGGATTTATTTCGGGGTTGCAAGGGTGGTTCAGTACTTGCAAATTAATCAATGTGATATACCACATTAATAAAGGATAAGAAGCATATAATCCTCTCAATAAATATAGAAAAGAATTTGGCAAAGTACAGCAACCGTTCTTGAGAAAGTCTCTCAACAAAGTAGGGATAGAGGGAACATACCTCAACATCATAAAGGCCATGTATAAAAACCCACAGTTAATATCACCCTTAATCAGGATAAAATTGAGAGCTTTTCTTTATGGTCAGGAAAAAGACAGGTAGGTCTACCCTCACCACTGTTATTTCACATAGTACCGGAAGTTCTAGCCTCAGCAATCAGACAACAAAAAGAAATAAAAGTCATCCAAATCAGCAATGAATAAGTCAAACTTTCATTATTTACAGACAACATGATACTCTACATAGAAAATCCAAAAGGCTCTACCAAAAAATTGTTAGAATTGATATATGAAGTTGGTAAAGTCACAGGATGCAAAATCAATGTACAGATATCTGTTGCATTTCTGTACACAGATAATGAAGCAGCAGAAAAAGAAATCAAGGAATTAATCCCATTTATAATTGCACCAAAAATCATAAGATACCTAGGAATAAACCTAACCAAAGAATAAAAAGATCTGTACTCTGAAAACTATAGAACACTTATGAAAGATAATGAAGATGTTACAAAGAAATGGAAAAACATTCCATGCTTCATGGATTGGAAGAACAAATATTATTAAATTTTTATAGTCTAGAAAAATCTATATATTTAATGCAATCCCCATCAAAATACCACCAACACTTTTCATAGAACTAGAACAAACGATCCTAAAATTTGTATGGAACCATAAAAGACCCCAAATAGCCAAAGCAATCTTGGAAAAGCAGAGCAGAGGTGGAGGTATCACAATTCCAGACTTCAAGTTATATTACAGAGCTGTAGTGATCAAGACAGTATGGTACTGGCACAAAAAGACACATAGGTCAATAATGGAACTGAAACCCAGAAATGGACCCACAATAGTATGATCAACTAATCTTTGACAAAGCAGAAAACAATATCCAATAGGAAAAAGACAGTCTGTTCAACAAATGATGTTGGGCAAACTGGACAGCAACATGCAAAAGAATGAAACTGGACCACTTTTTTATACCATACAAAAAATAAATTCAAAATAAATGAGAGGCCTAAATGTGAGACAGGAAACCATCAAAATTCGAGGAACACAGGCAGTAACCTCTTTGACATTGGCCATAACAACTATTTTTTAAGTTTTAACTGTGACCCGTTACTTTTTAAAATTTTTTTTATTAACATATAATGTATTATTAGCCCCAGCGGTACAGGTCTGTGAATTGCCAGGTTTACACACTTCACAGCACTTCATCATAGCACACACCCTCCACAATGTCCATAAGAGGAACCCTCTTATACTGTTGGTGGAAATGCAGACTGGTACAGCCACTCTGGAAGACAGTATGGAGGTGCCTCAAAAAATTAAAAAATAGAACTACTCTAGTAATCCAGTAATTGTACTACTAGGTATTTACCCAAAGGTTACAAAAATACTGATTCAAAGGGATACATGTCACCTTGATATTTATATAGCAGCATTATCAACAATAGCCAAATTATGGAAAGAACCCAAATGTCCATCAGGTCATGAATGGATAGACAAGATGTGGTGTGTACACACACACACACACACACACACACACACACACACTCTGGAGTATTAGCCATCATTCAAATGACAAATGAAATTTTGTCATTTTCAAAGACATGGATAGAGCTAGAGAGTATTATGCTAAGTGAAATAAGCCAGTCAGAGAAAGACAACTACCATTATGATTTCACTCATATGTGGAATTTAAGGAACAAAACAGATGAACATTGAAGGGAAAAAAGAGAAAAAGAGACAAATCAAAAATAGACTCTTAACTATAGAGAACAAACTAAGTGCTGCTAGAAGGTAGGTGGGTAGGGATGGGTTAAAGGAGTGATGGGGCTTAAGGAGGGCACTTGTTGTGATGAGCACTGGGTGTTGTATATAAGTGACGAATCAATAAATTTTATACTTGAAAGGAAAAAAAAAACTGACCATAGAGAAATCCTCAATAAATCTCCAAAAGGAAGCAATATACATGAAATTAATTTCTAGTTTTTTTCATTGAAATTAAGGACAAAATGGAAAAAGAAAAGAAGAGAAAAAAGGAGAAAGAAAGAAAAACCAAGATCTATACATGGAATTTAGGGCACAAGGGAGAGAAGAGACAAGATATTTACTGAAATAAGATGATCTTTTACTACTGGAATCACACATAATAAGAATATTTTGAGTCATAACTCTTGCCTGACATTTGTAGAAAAGATAGGGGAAAACAACATTGTTGTTGGTCTATATTATTTGGTTGCATCATATTTCATAACATGGGCTTGATTTGCTATAAGTCCCATTATGTGTTCATGATTCAAAAATATAATTTCAGGTTCTATTGTATAAACAGGTGGATCATTGCAGGACCCTACAATATTGACAAATATCATTTCTCTGTATAGCAGTCAATATGAAGAGATAGTTCACATAAATGCGAAGACTAAAGAATCAACAGCAGATGTTGTTAATTACTACATAAAATGAAAATAAACATAGGAAATGAATTTGTATTTTTTAAAAAAGACCTAAATATGAGACCTGAAACCATAAAAATTCTAGAAGAGAACACAGGTAGTAATTTCTCTGACACAAGCTATACCAATATTTTTCTAGGTATTTCTCCTAAGGCAAAGGAAACAAAATCCAAAATAAACCATTGGGATTACATCAAAATGAACAGCTTCTGCACAGTCAAGGAAAAAAATCAAAACTCAAAGCCAAACTTCAAAATGGGAGAAGATATTTGCAAATAACATATCTCGTAAAGGGTTAGTATCCAGATTATATGAAAAATGTATACAACTAAACACCAAAAGAAAAAACAACAAATAATCAGTTAAGAAAATGAGCAAAAGACCTAAACAGATATTTCTCTAGAGAAGACATCCAGATGGCCAACAGATACATGAAAAGATGCTCAACATCATTCATTTTTCAGGGAAATGCAAATCAAAACCACAATGAGATATCACCTCACACCTGTCAGAATGACTAAAATGAAAAACAAGAAAAAACAAGTGTTGACATGGATGTGGAGAAAAAGAAACTGTCATGTACTGTTGGTGGAAATGCTAACTGGTACAGCCATTCTGGAAAACAGTCTGGAGGTTCTTCAAAATGTTAAAAATAGAATTACCATATGATCCAATAATTCCACTACTGGGTATTTACTCAAAGAATACAAAAACACTAATTTGAAAAGGTATATGCACCCCTATGTTTACTGCAGCATTATTTGCAATAGCCAAGATACAGAAGCAGCCCAAGTATCCACTGACTGTTGAGTGGATAAAGACGTGGTGTGTGTATATATGTACATACACATACACACACATGCACACACACCCCACATAGGAATGAGTTTGCATTTTAAAATGCATTATATATATACATAATGGAATATTACTCAGAATAAACAAATCTTGCCCTCTGAGACAACACAGAAGATATTAGGCCACGTGAAATAAGTCAGACACAAATACCATATGATTTCACTTTTATGTAGAGCCTAAAACAATAAAACAATAAGTTAACTAACAAAAAGCAGAAACAGATCCATAAATACAAAACAAGTGAAGAGGAGTGGGAGATATAGGCTCTCAGTTATAGAAAAAGTCACGGGGAGGGGTGCCAGACGGTAAAGCATCCAACTCTTGATTTTGGCTCCGGTCATGATCTCAGGGTTGTTGGATTGAGCCCTGTATGGGGCTCTGTGCTCAGCATGGAGTTTGCTGGAGATATTCTCTCTCCCCCTCTCCCCCTCCCCCTGCTCATTTATTCTCTCTCAAATAAATAAAATCTTTTTTTTTTAATATTTTATTTATTTATTTGACAGACAGAGATCACTAGTAAGCAGAGAGGCAGGAAGAGAGGGGGCGGGGAAGCAGGCTCCCTGCTGAGCAGAGAACCCGATGCGGGGCTCGGGGCTCGATCCCAAGACCCTGAGATCATGACCTGAACTGAAGGCAGTGGCTTAACCCACTGAGCCACACAGGTGCCCCTCAAATAAATAAAATCTTAAAGAGAAAGTCAGGATAAAATGCACAATATAAAGAATATAGTCAGTAATATAATAATAATAATATTGTATGGCGACAGATGGTAGCTACACCTAGGGTGAACACAGCATAACATATAGATTTGTTGAATCACTATGTTGTACACCTGAAACTAATGTAATATTCTATGTCAACAATACTTCAAAAATAACCTTAAAAATTAACTACTGCTTATATTTTTCTCAGGTACAAAAAAAATGTTATTAGCTAAATATGAAAATGTGGGGGAAAAAACAAAGGCATTCAGCAAAGGTAGTTTCCTCTCTACCTGAGATGAAATTTCAGTCTCAAGTGTACTTTGAGTCTTTTTTGGGTACACTGATGTGGAGAGCTCATTCTTAGATATAGTCAGTTCTACTATCCACTCAGAAATTATGTTAGTAATTGACACACCAATCTTATTTAAGCATAAGACATCTCTTTTACCTCTAACTGAAGCCTGCCTTGAGATATATGCTCTGGGGACAGAGTGGAGGCAGTGGTGAAGATTCTTCCTTCAAGGAGGAAAATACAGACTGTAAGAAAAGAAGTCTAGTTATCAGGGGAAAGAGTAGTAGTAAAGGAGAAAGAATAACTTTAAAGAGAGTACAGCTAGTCCTCAACTTACAATGGTTTGATTTTTGAGTTTATAGCAGTCATAAAGCAATACATGTTCAGTAGAAATTGTACCTCAAATTTTGAATTTTGATCTTTTCCCTGACTAGTGATATGCAATAGGATACCCTTTCATGATGCGAGACAGTAGCATGAGCTGCAGCTCCCGGTCAGCCATGAGATCACAAAGATAAAAAACAATTTTGTACCCACACAACCATTGGTTTTCACTTTTGGTACAATATTCATCACATGAGATATTCAATACTTTATTTATTTATTTATTTAATTTATTTGACAGAGAAAGAGAGATCGCAAGTAGGCAGAGAGGCAAGCAGAGGTGGGGGGGGGGGGGAAGCAGGCTTCCTGCTGAGTAGAGAGCCAGGTGCGGGCCTTGATTCCAGGTCCCTGAGATCATGACCTGAGCTGAAGGCAGAGGCTTAACCCACTGAGCCACCCAGGTGCCCCTCAATACTTTAAAATAAACTTTGAATTAAATGATTCTGCCCAGCTGTAGGCTAATATAAGTGTTCTCAACACTTAAGATAGGCTAGACTAAGCCATGATGTTCAGTAGGTTAAGTGTATTAAATACATTTTTATTTTAGGGTACTTTCTATTTATAGTGGATTTGTCAGGGTGTAACCCCATCGTAAGTCGAGGAAGATCTGTATTAATTTTTTTTTAAAGATTTTATTTATTCATTTGACAGACAGAGATCACAAGTAGGCAGAGAGGCAGGCAGAGAGAGAGCGGGGGAGGCAGGCTCCCCACTGAGCAGAGAGCCCGACTTGGGGCTCGATCCCAGGACCCTGAGATCATGACCTAAGCCGAAGGCAGAGGCTTTAACCCACTGAGCCACTAAGGTGCCCCGATCTGTATTAATTTAATGGCAAATGTCATGTGGCAGTATTAGGAGGTGCCGAAAAGGGAAAACTTTAATACATTTAGAGAGAGGATTTTAATTCCTTTTATTTGTAGTAGAATTGAAAAGGGATCTGTGAAACCAACAAGAATATCTTATTTTCCTCCACTAAAACTCTAAGCCCTCTATTACATACCTCAAACTGAAAAGGCCTCCTGTCATGAATTTTTATGTGTCTACTTAACTGGGCCATGGGACGTCCAAATATTTGGTCAAGTGCTTATTCTGGAAGTTTCTGTAAAGGTATTTTTAGATGAAATGAACATTTAAGTTGGTAGACTGTCCTTCCTAATAATGGTGAGCCTGAGTAGAACAAAAAGGCAGGCCTTCCTCTAAGTAACAGAATTCTTCCTGCCTGACTGCCCTTGTTTGAAGTGGTACATCAGCTTTCTTCCTGCTGTTGGACTCAAATGGAACCATCAGCTATTCTTCAGTCTTGAGGCTGCCTCTGGACAGGAACTATGCCATAAACTTCCCTAGTTCTCACTGGGGAGAATTTGGAATTAGACTGGAACTAAACCATTAGCTCCTTAGGTCTCTGCTTGCTGACTTACCAGGTGAATCTTGGGACTTGCCTGCCTCCATGATCACGTCAGCCAATTCCTTATAATAAATCTATCATCATCTCTCTATCTACCCATGCACACACACACACACACACACACACACACACACACACACACACACTGTTGCTTCTGTTTCTCTGAAGAACCCTGATTAGTATCTCCCTTCAGAGGAGCTTCCTTATTTTCTTTAGGGAAGTAGTTCCTTAAATCCTAAGCAGAGAAGCTTTCTGGAAATAAATAAGCACCAGTCATCCTACAATAAAATTAGGGGTGCATGGAAATGTTTTGCTGCAAGAATATTCATAATGATGCTGCTTATAATCATAGAGGAAAAAATATCCAATTGAGACAGATTAAAATATGATACTTCTCCCAAAAGGCATAGTATATGATGAAAATTTGTGGACACAGATGAGCACTCAAAATTACTAAGTGAGAAAAAGCAGATTATAAGAACAAGTCTGGAAATATTCCCATACACACTTAGGGAACATGTTGTATGTATCTTAAGAAAAAAAGAATGACCCAAAAAATCTTAAACCATTTTCAGCACACTGTGGTAGTGAGGTATGCAGAATCCAGGGTGTCCCTGATGTTTATACCCTTGTGTAGTTCCCTCCCCTTGAGAATGGGCATGACCTGTGTCTTGCTTCTAACCAACAGAACATCACAAAGGTGATGGAATATACATGTATGTGATTATATGATTAAGGTACATAAGATCACAGGTCTTGACACTTGGCTGGAGTCACTCACTCTCCTGCTGGCTTTGAAGAAGCAAGATGCCATGTTACAGGCTTCTTATGCTGAAAGGCCTGTACCTAAGGCAGGTACCTGAGGGAAACCTCTATCTGACAGCAAGAATCTGAAACTCTTGGTCCTAGAACTACAAACAACTAAGTTCTGCTGCCCAAAGCAGGTCAGTCCCCTGCTGAACCACACATAACACAGCTGTCCTAGCCAACACCTTGGCTACAACTTTGTGAGTTCCTTAGCAGAGGACCCAGCTAAGATGTGTGTGGACTCTTGGTTCACAGAAGGTATGGGGTAATAAATATGCATTGTTTGAGGCCACCAAGTTTGTGGTAATTCAGCAAAGAGAAATAATACAAGGAGTTTGAGCATTATTATTCTACAAGTGTTGTGTATATATTGAAGAATAAAACAAATGAGCATTTATATTGGTGTCACTGAAGACCAGGATTTTCTATGGGTAAAAAAGGAAATATAGGGGCACCTGGGTGGCTCAGTGGGTTAAGCCTCTGCCTTCGGCTCGGGTCATGATCTCAGGGTCCTGGGATCGAGCCCCGCATCGGGCTCTCTGCTCAGCGGTGAGCCTGCTTCCCTCTCTCTCTGCCTGCCTCTCTGCCTACCTGTGATCTCTCTCTCTGTCAAATGAATAAAAATTAAAAAAAAAAAAAAAAAAAAAAGGAAATATAGATGCAGAAAGAGATAAAACCCTTATAGTACTAAATTTGCATCAAAGTTGCTGAACTTGTAATGGATTTTATCTTCAAAAAATGTACTCCCTAGATCTGACTACTGAAAAGGCCCATAATTAACAATCCCTTGCCTCCTGATTGTGGTCTCTATTATTTCTCATGAAAAAGAGGTATGGATACTTGAAGAAATAAATGATTCCAAGGTTGGGGCAGGAACTGTACAGGACTGGCCTAGAGACCTTTATAATACCAGGGAAAATAAACTATTAAAAACAATGAGGACGGGGCGCCTGGGTGGCTCAGTGGGTTAAAGCCTCTGCATTTGGCTTAGGTCATGATCTCAGGGCCCTGGGATAGAGCCCTGCATTGGGCCCTCTGCTCAGCAGGGAGCCTGTTTCCTCCTCTCTCTCTGCCTGCCTCTCTGCCTGCTTGTGGTCTCTGTCAAATAAATAAATAAAATCTTAAAAAAAAATTAAAAAAAAAAACAAAACAATGAGGACATGTCAAAAGTATTAGTACCTGGAAAAACTGGTTGTTACCAGGAAGTAGTGAAATGTTCAAAGAAAGATTGGAACATACCAAACAGATACAGGAACCACCTTAAAGAATATCTTGCTAACCAACTGTGGGACAATTTGAGCTTCACAACAAATAATGATAGTAACACATTATAAACCACTGGATATAAGAAGAATCCAGACCCTGGGGCTAATAATACATCATATGTTTATAAAAAAAATAAAAAAATTTATTAAAAAAATAAGTAACAGAATAAAGAAAAATTAAAGAGGATATGTAATTCACAAACTGTAAATATAACATGAATCTGTTACATGTTATACTAATATCTAATATGACATATGTAATATAATAGGTATATTTATATACAATATAAAGAAAAATTATCAAGGGCCTATTTATTTTTGAAATTTCAGACAGGTTTAAGATTCTCTCACATATACCTTGCAAAAATTGCCAACTATTGTCACTATGTAACATACAAATCTTTGGAAAATGAACAGAAAACATTTTCTGTGTTTAAAAAAAAAAGAAGAAGAATCCAGAACTCATAGTGATATTAACTTATCAGTCAGGAGGAAGGTAAAATCCTTACAATAGATTGACAAGTGAGGAATATAGAAAGAATGACGGAGCTAAAAAAAAATATTCTACTTGGCAACAATTATAGTAGTAATTGGTTAAGGCAAGAAATATCAATGGATGCCATGTTTCTAATTACAAATTCCAACATGCAGATTCCCCCCCCCCCCCCCCAACCCAACAACACACATACACATCCAAGCAATTCTTGGATATCCAGTTCTTGAATACCAGCTGGGTGTCTTACAATTCAACTCAATTTAGACACTCTCTGTCTGGTGATGGTATCAGATCCCATAGGACCCACCCCTACAACCTTCGATGCCAATCCTAATTCCAGGATATCACCTGTGCTTCTTACTGACCTTCCATAGATTGGATGTTCCCACGATCCCCTCCTTGAGTTTCCTAGAGTGGCTCACAAAACTCAGAGAAACATTGTGCTTACCAGATCCCCAGTTAATTATAAAGGATATAACTTAGAGGGCACAGAGCTTCCAGACTCTCTCTGGCACACCACTCTCACCAAATCTTGACCTGTTCAACAACTTGGATGCTCTCCAAACCCTCTCCTTTGGGTTTTTATGGGGTATTATATAGCAAGTTTGGTTAAATCATTGGCCATTGATAGAACTCAAAATCCAGTCCCTCCCCATCCTGAGGTCAAGGAAGAATGGCTTAAAGTTTCAACCTTTTAATCCTGCAGTTGTCTCCTCTAGCAACCAGCTCCCTGTCCTTAGGTGCAGCCCAAAACTCACCTCATTAACATAACAAAAGACAGCTTTATTGCGCTCATCACTTAGGAAATTCCTAATGTTTTAGGAGCTCAGGTCCAGAAATGGGACAAAGATGTATTTATTATAAAGCACAATATCATAGATGCTAAAACTAGTAAATGAAAGTCTGATGAGGAATGGGATATCTACATAGATTCAAAGTATCTTCCCATTAACTATTAATTATTAATTAACTTTGAAATGGGGAAATTTGGCAGACACTCCACTAATCAAGTGATCAGGTTTTAAAATCCTGATATATTATACTGAGAAGACTACAACATCAATTCTGTAGTGTGTCTGCAAAAATGTAGAACTTGAATAAGAGAAAATATTCTACAGTCTACAAAGTAACTGGTTTATATTCTTCAACCATTTCAAGGTCATTAAAGACAAGGAAGTGAGACACTCCAGATGTAAGGAAACAGAAGAGCAGTGACAACTAAATACAAGGTGGGAACTGAACTGGAACCTGGACCAGAAAGTAAAAATGCTGTAAAGTGTATGATTGGGACAACGGAGACTACATGAACACAGAACTTTCAATGAAATCATAGTATTGCAATAATGCTAAACATCCCGATTTTGATCATTGTTGTGTAGTCTGGCAAACACATGACCTTGTTTATAGGATATATGCGCTAATGTACGTAGGGGTAAGAAGGCAGTATCTACAACCTCCTCTCGAGCGACTGGAAACACAGTCAGGCTTTTATCCTCCTTCTCCTTTGGGAAAGAAGACAGAAGACAGCTGGACAGTTGACAAAGCACGGTGGAGTTTCTTTTTATCAATTATTCCAGCTGATTAATTAAAAAGGAATGATAGACTGTCATCATTTGGAACCCCCAATGAAAGAAGAGGTAAGCCTTATTAAAAAGAAAACCACAGGCCCAAACTGGTGTCCCTTAGGCTAAGTCCAAAACCAGAGCTCAATATGTAAGCCAATCGCTGTTTCAATCTCCCCAGGAATATAGTCTCAAGAGGTCAATGGGGAATTTTCTGATGAATCTGCCTCATGGGCCCTCTCCATCCCCTAAAGGAAGAAGGGGTATAATCCACATTGTAAGACTCCACTAGCCTCCACCCCAATCCCTCCTAAATCCTCCCCACTGTTCCCAAGGGAAAATTCATCTTGCCTGGAAAAATCTTTTTCTTCTGCTAGTAATGTTCTTGCCCCACTCTCCTTATAAAAATCTTCTATTTTGTACATCTCTGAATTCCTTCCTACTTGCTAGATGGGATGCAGCCTGATTCATAAATCATTTAATAAAGCCAATTAGACCTTCAAATTTCCTCAGTTGAATTTTGTCTTTTAACGGATTTGGTGGCAGTATAAGGATCCAAAGTGAACTTCTAGCAGCATTTGGGGATGAGAAGACAGACACACATGGTACCTGGGAACCCTCTGAATTTGCTGTTTTTCTTGTCATTTCCAAGGGTAGTAGGTAAATTCCTCTCAGTTCTCAGCTGTGCTCTGTTGTATTAGAGCTCTCAATCTAATTGGCTTTTCTTTATAGGGCAGGTCAGCTTGTAGGGGCACACAGTGATACCCCAAGTTCAACTGACCTGGCATATTTGCCCAGAGCCCCGCATGGCTCTGCCCAGAGCTTCATTGAGTTGGTGGTTCTGCCCAAAGCCCAACGGAGCTGGTAGAAGGGTCTACCCAGAGCCAAGCCCCTACACTTTCAGACCACAATTCCCATAATGGAAAACCAAGTTTCCACAGGAATTGTTGGTGGTGCACCCAGGGTTTTCTTGTGGCCTCCAGGCCACAGGAACATCTCTAGGTTACTACTTACACATTAAGGTGGACATGTTTATTTGCTTTGTTGTGTATATAAAGGAGCAGGGATCTCAGAGGCCAAAAAGTTGCAAAAATTGGTAGGCATAATATCCTTCTTACTGGGGGAAAAACAGAGAGCTTTTCCCCTATGGTCAGGAACACAGCAGAGCTGTCCACTATCACTACTGCTATTCAACATAGTACTAGAAGTCCTAGCCTCAGCAAACAAACAACAAAAAGAAATAAAAGGCATCTGAATCAGCAAAGAAGTAGTCAAACTCTCACTCTTTGCAGATGATAGGATACTTTATGTGGAAAATCCAAAAGACTCTACTCCAAAACTGCTGGGACTCATACAGGAATTCAGTAAATGGTCAGAATATTAAGTCAATGCATAGAAATCAGTTGCATTTCTATACATCAACAGCAAGACAGAAGAAAGAGAAATTAAGGAGTCAATCCCATTTACAATTGCACCCAAAACCATAAGTTATCTAGAAATAAAACCTAACCAAAGAGGCAAAGATTCTGTACTCAGAAAACTATAAAGTATTCATGAAAGAAATTGAGGAAGACCCAAAGAAATGGAAAAATGTTCCATGCACTTGGATTGGTAGAATATTGTGAAAATGTCTATGCTACCTAAAGCAATCTACACATTTAATGCAATCCCTATAAAAATACCATCAACTTTTTTTTTCAAAGAAATGAAACAAATAATCCTAAAATTTATATGGAACCAGAAAAGACCCTGAATAGCCAGAGAATGTTGAAAAAGAACCAAAGTTGACAGCATCACAATTCTAGACTTCAAGCTCTATTACAAAGCTGTAATCATCAAGAGACACACAGACCAATGGAAGAGAATAGAGAGCCCAGAAATAGACCCTCAACTCTATGGTCAACTACTCCTCAACAAAGCAAGAAAGAACATCCAATGGAAAAAAGACAGTCTCTTCAACAAATGGTGTTGGGAAAATTGGATAGCCACATACAGAATAATGAAACTGGACCATTTCCTTACACCACACACAAAAATAGACTCAAAATGGGTGAAAGACCTCAGTGTGAGACAGGAATCCATGAGAATCCTTGAGGAGAACACAGGTACCAACTTCTTCGACCTCAGCTGCAGCAACTGCTTTCTAGAAACATTGCCAAAGGCAAGGGAAGCAAGGACAAAAATAAACTATTGGGATTTCACCAAGATAAAAAGCTTTCACACAGCAAAGGAAATAGCCAACAAAACCAAAAGACAACCAACAGGATGGGAGAAGATATTTGCAAATGACATATCAGATAAAAGGCTAGTATCCAAAATCTATAAAGAACTTATCAAGCTCAACACCCAATGAACAAATAATCCAATCAAGAAATGAGCAGAAGACATAAACAGACATTTCTGCAAAGAAAACAACCAAATGGCCAACAGACACATGAAAAAGTGCTCAACATCACTCAGCATCAGGGAAATACAAATCTAAACCACAGTGAAATACCATCTCACGCCAGTCAGAATGGCTAAAATTAACAAGTCAGGAAATGACAGATGTTGGCAAGGATGCGGAGAAAGGGGAACCCTCCTACACTGCTGGTGGGAATGCAAGCTAGTGCAGCTACTCTGGAAAACAGTATGGAGGTTCCTCAGTAAATTGAAAATAGAACTATCCTATGACCTAGCAATTGCACTACTAGGAATTTACCTTGAAGATACAAATGTAGTGATCCGAAGGGGCACGTGCACCCAAATGTTTATAGAAGCAATGTCCACAATAGCCAAACTACGGAAAGAACCTAGATGTCCATCAACCGATAATGGATAAAGGATACACAATGGAATACTATGCAGTCATTGAAGAAAAAAACCCGAAATCTTGACGTTTGCAATGAGGTGGACAGAACTAGAGAGTATAATGCTAAGCGAAATAAGTCAAAGACAATTATCACATGATCTCTCTGATATGAGGAATTTGAGAGGCAGGGCAGGGGGTCTTTGGGGGAAGGGAGGGAAAAAAATGAAACAAGATGGGACCAGGGAAGAAGACAAATCATAAGAGACTTAATTCTCGGGAAACAAATTGAGGGTTGCTGGGGAGTGGGGGAGGAGGGATAGAGTGGCTGGGTGATACACACTAGGGAGGGTATGTGCTATGGTGAGTGCTGTAAAATGTGTAAGCCTCATGATTCACAGACCTGTACCCCTGAAGCAAATAATACATTATATGTTAATAAAAAAAAGATTGGTAGGCATAGGTTGAGCATTTAAAGGCAACAGAACACTAGTTACATCAAGAAGAATCCCATGACAGGATAAATTGGTCATAGAATGGGTTAGATTGACATTAGGTCACCCACGAACCACAAGGAAATTTCCATGCAACAAGGTACACTATAAAACACACACAAAGCCCAACCCTGTGGCACATCTCTTTTAGGTATAGTCTGGCTCTGAGAAACCCACAGTCTTAGGTAACGGGATTTTTTTTTTTTTTTAATATCCTTGCAGTTAGCTAATGGAATTCTTAAATGCTAGAGTAATGCATGCCACCTTCCTACACACCTGCTTATTTTGTGTCTAAGAACTATAGTTCCAGAAATCTCAGTTATCTAGCAAAAACAGCAAAATCTCACTAAGCTTGTCTTGGGTCTTCTGGAACTCGGCTTGGTAACTGTCAGGTTGGGGGCTTCAAAATAAGGCCAGACAGAAATTGAGTTTCACTTCCTTTGCAAGTAGATATGGCTGAACAGAAATGTGGGTTAACTCCATTTGCATCTAGGGTTCTACCAAACTCCTCCCAGCCCTCAAGGGTATTACAGCCTAGAAATAGAATGGCCAGTATGGGGAACCGTTCCAATTAGATAAGATCATTTAAAAAATGCCCTTTAATGAAAGGGTTCCCAAATTAAACAGAATGGGATACCTGTTTTAATTGGCATGCAGAAGCCTCCAAAAGGTTTCAGAATCCCAAAGTAGTTCCACTGAAAGATTCATTACAAAAAGCTAACGAAAAAGAGACAATGGAAAAAAAAAAAAAAAAAAGAGGCAATGTGGCTCAACTAAGACTATAAAACTGATGTAATTCTGGGCGCCTGGGTGGCTCAGTGGGTTGAGCCTCTGCCTTCAGCTCAGGTTGTGATCTAGGGGTCCTGGGATTGAGTCGCGCATTGGGCTCTCTGGCTGGCAGGGAGCCTGCCCCCCACCCCAACCTGCGTCTCTGCCTACTTGTGATCTCTGTCGAATAAAATCTTAAAAAAAAAACTGATGTAATTCCTACCGCTCCCCTCTACCTTTGAGCATTCATCCTAGTTATCCTCTGTCTAAACTGTCTTTCCACTCTTAAGAGACTATTAAATAGTAACATTTAAAACTAAGACCATTCAAGGGCACCTGAGTGGCTCAGTCGGTTGGTTAAGCCTCTGCCTTTGGCTCGTCATGATCCCAGGGTCCTGGGATCTAGCCCCGCACTGGACTGCCTGCTCAGCGGGGACCTGCTTCTCCTTCTGCTGCTCCTCCTGCTTGTGTTCTCTCCTTCTCTTTCTCAAAAATTAATAAAATCTTTAAAAATAAACCCATTCAAGGGGCGCCTGGGTGGCTCAGTGGGTTAAAGCCTCTGCTTTCGGCTCAGGTCATGGTCTCAGGGTCCTGGGATCGAGCCCCACATCGGGCTCTCTGCTCAGCAGGGAGCCTGCTTCCTCCTCTCTCTCTCTGCCTGCCTCTCTGCCTACTTGTGATCTGTCTGTCAAATAAATAAATAAATAAATCTTTAAAAAATAAAAAATAAAAAATAAACCCATTCAAGACTACTGGAGATCCTCGTCAGGCATCTTTCACTCCTTGGTCAAAGTCTGAACTAAGGGTCTTGGTTAAAGAATTTCCTAAACCCAGAGAAGATCCTCAAGACTCTTTGTAAATAGATCCGTTCCTCAGCCCAGTCAAAAGATGGAAATAAAAATTCCCTTCACTCCTTCCTTCCCAAATCCAGACCCATTGGTTATTGATCCTTTATCTCCTAGAGATAACTATTTCCTTCTTGCTTGTATCATTTTATGTCCAAATGAAGTAGGAAAGTTGAAGGGACTCCATTTTAGAAAGGTCCCATCTCTGCTGTTTTTCCATTAGGCCCTATTCACTCATGTTCCATGTTTTGCCTCCGAACAAGCCAAAGAAGCTGTCTTCCCACTTCAAGGGGTGATGAGGGATAGAAGCAGAAAGATGTTCACCTTTAGCCTGGAAGGCTGACCTATAGCCTGCATCGTCCTGATAAGGACCAAAAGCAGGCTGGTTGCTACATTCGTAAGGGGTCTCATGACTGCCTGTACTTCTCAACAATAGTGAATATCGAGCTCAATGATGAGCACCAGAGAAATCCTGCAAAAGTAGAGTTATGAGTAGAAATTCAAAGAAAACATTTATGATCTAACACTCCCTTCATGTCCTCTCTCCTTTAAACATTAAGCGAATAAACAACCACCAGCTTCATAAAGTAAAAGTGTTGCTCTTTCTGCCCACGGGTCCTGTCCCTTAAATAAACTTACTAAAAGTTGCTCCGTAAAGTGTCTCAAGAATTCTTTCCTGTTGCCTCAATGATCCCGCAATAGGCAGAGGCCAGAAAGTTAATCACTGAGTTTTGTCCTAGGCCCCAAACACCTGAAAACACTTAAGAGCCAGAGCAGGGGTGCCTGGGTGGCTCAGTCATTAATCGTCTGCCTTCAGCTCAGGTCATGATGCCAGAGGCCTGGGATCCAGCCCAGCATGGGGCTTCTTGCTCAGTGGGAGCCTGCTTTTCCCTCTTCCACTTCCCTGACTTTTGTTCCCTCTCTCACTGCAGCTCTCTGTCAAATAAATAAAATCTTTAAGGAAAGAAGGAAGGGAAGAAGGAATGTGGGAGGAAGGAAGGAAGGAAGGAAAAAAGGAATGTGGGAGGAAGGAAGGAAGGAAGGGAGGGAGGAAGGAAGGGAGGGAGGGAAGAAGGGAGGGAGGGAGGAAGGGAGGGAGGGAGGAAGGTGGAAGAAGGAGAGAGGAAGAAGGGAGGAGGAAGAAGGGAGGAGGGAGGTGGGAGGAGGGAGGTGGGAGGAAGGAAGATGGAGGAAGAAAGAAGAAGAGCTAGATCCTAAACATGTCCCAGGACATTAGCTCCAAACAAACCTCAGCTGACGCTGGCATCAATACCTTGTCTTCGGTATTTTATGGAATAACACCTACTGTTTACCTGACACTTGCCTTTGCCTGGGCCCTACCCTGGGTTCCTGGAGGAACATGCACCCTAGACTCTCCTAATATAAACCCCTAGCAATGATGAGACTCGTTCTTCTCTCCTTTCTGAGTCTCCCAGATTCTGTCTACTATTATCTGTCACACTCTTCAGTAAGCTCCGTTTTCAGTTTCTCTGGCTCACATTTGATTTCTGTTCTGTGTAAAGCCAAGGAATGGTCCTGGCTGGTCCGTTTAGACCCTCCCTGGGTCCTGGGACTCAGCCTGCCCACACCACGAAGAATGTGGCTTGGCTTTCTGCCTGCCTGGGACATGCATGTTGTCAGTTCTTTCATTGCCTATGTTTGGGAGTGACTTTAAATCTTGTAAGGATAGTAACTTTTACTAAAATTAACAACTTTGAGCTAAATTTTGTCTATAAATTTGAGGTATATATTTCTAGTGAGGGATCACTGATTACACTGTAAGTAGTTCCAATTTTTGCAGCTGGTAAATCAGTTGATAAGTTAAAAAAAAGTCATGCAAGACACTGGTAAAATATGCAAAATAGGTATAAAGAAATTCTAAAGAAAGAAAGAAATAACCAACACCTAAACAGCCATCCTTACTCCCACATCAGGCTGTATCCATCACACATGTAAACACAACTACACAGAGCACCACACATAAACCATTTCCCTTTTGCTCACAATAGAAAGTACAGATGACTTGATGAGTACCACCAAACATTTCAGCAGATAATTTTCAACTTACCTCGGCATTCAGTGTCACATGCATAAAAAATACTCTAATTCTTCACAGGGGCTGCTAGTGCTCTAGGTTACATCTTCCTTAACATTGTTTCCTAGCTTCCATCTTATCAGAAGTTTGCATATCCAGGCATTTTCTGTGCTATAATTCATTACTTTGTTTTAATTTTTACAAAACATATTTCAATAGTGGCCCCCAAGACTGGTTATTTGACTTGACAATCCAAGCAAAAAACTGGTCTTGAAAATCTATTACTCATTTTTCTTTTAATTTATAAGTTTTGTTAAAGGAGAATAGATTACAGAGAAGGCAAGCAGTTTTTGCGCTATAATATTAAAAGCATTCTATGAGAAAGTAACTAGTACAACATGAATAGAAATATTTTAAAGAAAAATAGAGGGAGTGGAAAAACTAGCTATGCAGAAAACTTGTCATCTTATAATTGTTTTGCTTTTCAATGCCCATCATGTACAGGATTCTGTGATCAATCCCCGAAACAGAGTTCACAAAATCTGAATTAAGATTGGTCTGCAAAATACATTCTCCCCTGGCCTACCTTATTGGCTCTACAACAGAGCCTACACTTTTTTACATGTTTTACACCTGCGCGCACGCGCACGCGCGCACACACACACACACACACACACACACACACAGTTAAAATGGTAGTCTTTAGGAAGGCATCAGGGAACCATATGAATTTTAACTCCCTTACATCTATGTATTTCCATTGTGATGTTCTAATTTGCCCTAGAGAAAAAGTCTGCTTTCAGATCTGTAAAGAAATCTCAATGATTATGATTATAAATACAGCTTGGAATTTCTATCAGGTTTTTAACTAAAGGCATAGAAAATACATTGCACATGTAAGACTTTCTTTTAAGGAAAAAAAAAAAAAAAGGGTGAGTCTTGCTAGAAGGTGGCAGAGTAGGATCCTGAGCTCTCTTCCTCCCACAGACTCACCAAGGCAACAATTACAGTTGACCCTTGAACAACATAGGTTTGAATTGCATGGGTCCACTTCTATATGGTTTTTTAAAAATAGATGTGGTACGATACCATAAATCTTTCTTGTGATATCCTTAATAACGTTTTTTTCTCTAGGTTGTTTTATTGAAAGACTACAGTATATGATACATATAACATACAAAATATGCATTAATCATCTATTTACATTATTGTTAATGACCTGATACTGGCAGAGATCTTCCATAGCTAAAAGCATAAAGAGAAGGTCACATTAAGAGGGGGAAGAGAGGGGCATCTGGGTGGCTCAGTGGGTTAAAGCCTCTGCCTTCGGCTCAGGTCATGATCCCAGGGTCCTGGGATGGAGCCCCACATTGGGCTCTCTGCTCAGCAGGGAGCCTGCTCCCCCCTCTCTCTGCCTACTTGTGATCTCTGTCAAATAAATAAAATCTTAAAAAAAAAAAAAAAAAAAAAAAGAGGGGGAAGAGAGGAGAGACACAGTCGACAACCAAACCTTTGGTGTGGGAACCCATATGGTGAAAGAAAGCCCCTATCATCGGGCTTTGAAAATCCTCAGAACTTAACTCTGATGATCATAGAGGGCTACAGGAAACCAAATCTCTGCTCTTAAAGGGCCAGTGCACTGCATCAGGTGGCCCAAGGCTCATCAGTTTGAAAAGTGTTTGGGATATACATGAAGGAGTACTAATTTTAGGACATGTGTCAATGGGTCAGGGACCTACAGGAGCTTTCTCTGGGATGAGGCGCATCCTTTCAGTTTAGCTAGTCTGACACTTGCAGATACCAGTTTTGACACTCTCCATCTACCTTGCTAGCTCCACTTGCGTCATGCAGGTATTTTTCTGCAGAATTGCCCCAGCAGGTGCCTCCCCAAATCAGGTCTGGACCCACCACACTGCAGGTGGGTGGGGCAGTCTCTGTTGGAACCTGTGTCTCTCCAGAGCAACTACTGCCCTATCATACCGAGCAGGACTAGAGCCCCTCCAGAGCTACTTCTGGCCCCGAGAGTGGGGGAACTAGCTCCATCTACCAGCATACTGACAGTAATGATAGCTAGGCCTACCACTCAACCTTGCCAGAAGCTAGCCCAATCCACTAGTGCAACCTCAATAGCTGCAATGAAGACCTCATTCAGCTGCATCAGGAGCTAAACACACCCAACAGCATTCCTACAGTGACCGTAGCTAGCCTCTCAGTCAGTTGTACCACAGGCAAAAAATGCTCATCAATGCACCTGCAGCAAAGTTGGACACCATAGACAACCAGCCTGAGGACTAACTGTGCCCATGAGCACATGTGCAGCAGCTGCAGCCAGGCCATCCATTCAGCTGGGCTGGGATCAAGCCCTGAAGCCATACTTCACAGCTGGGCTAAGGGCTGGCCCTTCCCACCAGAGGACCAGTAGCAGTCATGACCCAGTCACAAGAGGAATGCACACATAGTCCACACAAGGGGTGCCTCTGGAACCCTTTGCGGACTAGCAGTGGGATTGCTACTGGGCCTCACAGGACATGTTCTACATAAGACCCCTACTTTCAAGACTAGAAGATAGCTGACCTACCTAATACATAGTAATGAATAGAGTGAGGCAAAATGAAGGGACAGAGGAATATGAACCATATGAAAGCAGACAAACCCCAGAAAAAGAGCCAAATGAATTGGAAATAACCAATCTACCTGATAGAGTTCAAAGTCACAGTCATTAGATGCTCACCAGACTTGATGAATTCAGTGAGAACTTCAACAAAGAGATAGAAAATATAAAAAAGAACTAGTGGGGCACCTGGGTGGCTCAGTGGGTTAAGCCTCTGCCTTCGGCTCAGGTCATGATCCCAGGGTCTTGGGATCGAGCCCCACATCGGGCTCTCTGCTCAGCGGGGAGCCTGCTTCTCCCTCTCTCTCTGCCTGTGTCTCTGCCTACTTGTGATCTGTCAAATAAATAAAAATCTTAAAAAAAATAAAAAATAAAAAAGAACTAGTAAGAGCTTAAGAATATAATAACAGATATGAAAAATACACTAGAAGGAATCAACAGCAGATTTGATGACGCAAAAGAATAGATCAGTGATCTGGAAGACAAGGTAGTGAAAAGCACCTAAGCTGAACAGAAAAAAGAACTCCAAAAAATGAGGACAGGTTAAGGAAGTTCTTAGAAAACAGCAAGCATAACAACATACACATTATAGGGATCCCAGAAGGAGAAGAGAGAAGGAGGCAGAAAACATATTAGAGGAAATAATAGTTGGACATTTCCCTCTCCTAAGGAAGGACACAGACATCCACGTTCAGGAAGCACAGAGAGCCCCAAATAAGAAGCCCAAGAAGACTAACAAGACACATAATAATTAAAATAGCAAAAATTAGAGATAAAGAGAAAATCTGAAAAGCTGCAAGAGAAGATCTAACAAGTACAAGGGAAAACCCATGGGGCTATCAGCTGATTTTTCAGCAGAAACATTGCAAGCCAAAAGAGAGTGGCACCATATAATCAAAGTACTGAAAGGGGTTAAAAATACAGCCAAGAATACTCTACATGGCGAGGTTATCGTTCAGGATTGAAAGAGTTTCCAGACAAACAAAAGTTAAAGGAGTTCCTCACTACTAAGCCTATCCTTATAAGAAATGTTAAAGGGGGGATTGGGAGGGAGACAAACCATAAGTGACTCTTAATCTCACAAAACAAACTGAGGGTTAATGGGGGGAGGGGAGTTGGGGGGGTGGGATTATGGACATTAGGGAGGGTGTGTGCTATGGTGAGTGCTGTGAAGTGTGTAAACCTGGCGATTCACAGACCTGTACCCCTGGGGATAAAAATATATTATATGTTTTAAAAAAATAAAATTAAAAAATAATGTTAAAGGGACTTCAAATGGAAAAGAAAAGGTCATAACTAGATATAAATTATAGAAGGAAAAATTTCACTGGTAAAAGCAAATATAGAGTGAAGATACTAGATCATTTATAAAGCTAGTAGAAAGGTTAAAAGAGAAAAGTGGTAAAATCAGTTATACCTACAAAAATTAGTGAAGAAATACCCAATATAATGAGATGTAAAATATGACATATATATAAAATGTGGGAGGGAAGGGAGTAAAACTGTGGTTCTTTTAGAATGTGTTTGAACTTCAGTGACCATCAACTTAACAGACGACTATATACATAGAGGTTATATACGAACCTCATGGTAACCACAAACCAAAAACCTATAATAGATACACAAAAATAAAGAGAAAGAAATCCAAGCACACTAAAGTAATTCTCTTCCCTGTGAAAGATGACTAAGGGGAAAGGAACAGAGAATAACTACAAAAACCATCAGAAAATGATAAACACAATGGCAATATGTACATACCTATCAATAATTACTTTAAAAGTAAACTGATTAAGTGCTCCAATCAAAAGACATAGGGTGAGTGAATAGATAAAAAGCAAGACTCATCTATATGCTGTCTATAAGACATCCTAAACTAAAATGATAAAGACTGAAAGTGAAAGGGTAGAAATAGGTATTTCATGCAAATAGAAAAAAAAAACCCTGGGGTAGCAATACTTAGACAAAATACACTTTAAAACAGATTGAAACAAAAAATAATCATGGCCATTTACATAATGATAAAAGGATCAATTTAACAAGAGGATATAACAATTGTAAATATCTATGCACCCAACACAGGGCACCTAAATACAAAAAGCAACTATTAACAAACATGAAGAAAGAAATGGGACAGTAATACAGTCAAAGTAGGAGACTTTAGCACACATCGATAGAAAGATCATCCAGACAGAAAGTTAATAAGGAAATAGTGGCTTTAAATGACACATTATATCAGATGGACTTAACAGATACAGAATATTCCATTCAAAAACAAAATACACATTCAAGTGCACATGGAATATTTTCCAAAATAGATGTCATTAGGCCACAAAATAAGTACCAGTAAATTTAAGAAGACTGTACATCATACCAAACATCTTTTTCAACCATAGTACTATGAAACTATAAATCAATTATAAGAAAAAAAAAAACTGGAAAAAACACAAAACACTTGGAGGCTAAACAGCATACTAGTATACAACTTAAGGGTCACTGAGGAAGTCAAAGAAGAAATCAAGGAATACTTGGAGAAAAATGAAATTGGAAAATACAAAATCTTTGTTCAAAATCTTTGAGACTTAGCAAAGAAGGAAGTTTATAGCAAGATGGGCTTACTTCAAGAAACAAGAAAAATATCGAATAAACAATCTAACTTTAGGGGCACCTGGGTGGCTCAGTGGTTAAAGCCTCTGCCTTCAGCTCAGAACATGATCCCAGGGTCCTGGGATCCAGCCCCGCATAGGGCTCTCTGCTCTGCAGGGAGCCTGCTTTCTCCACTCTCTCTGCCTGCCTCTCTGCTTACTCGTGATCTCTGTCAAATAAAAAAAATAAAATATTTTAAAACAAAACAATCTAACTTTACACCTAATGGAATTAGAGGCAAAAAAGCGTTAAGTCCAAAGATGGCAGAAGAAAGGAAATAGAAGTAGAGGAACAGGAAAAATAAATGAAATAGAAACTGGAAAAAAAAAAATAGAAAAGATCAATGAAACTAAGAGCTGGGTTCTTTGAAAAAATAAGCAAAACTGATAAGCTTTTAGCCAGACTTATTAAAAAAAAAAAATAAATAAAAGCCAAGACTCAGATCAGAAATGAAACAGAAGTTACAACTGATATCACAGAAATACAAAGGATTATAAAAGACTACAAGATGTTGTATACCAACAAATTAGATAAAGAAAATAAAAATTAAAAAAAAAAAAAAAAACAGATAAATTCCTAGAAACACACAATCTCCCAAAACTGAATCAGGAAGAAACAGAAAATCTGAACAGACCACTTACTAGTAATGAAATCGAAGCAGTAATAAAAAACTCCCAACAAACATAAGTCCAGGAGCAGATGGCTTCACGGTTGAGTTCTATCAAACATTTAAAGAGCTAATACCTATTCGTCTCAAACTATTCCAAAGAATATAAGAGAAAGGAAAGCTTCCAGTTCATGCTATGAGGACTGCATTACCCTAACACCAATATCAGACGGACACTACAAAAAAGGAAACCACAGACTAGTATTTCTGATGAACATAAATGCAAAAATCCTCAACAAGATATTACCAAATTGATCTCAATAGTACATTAAAGGATCATTCACATAATCAAGTGGGATTTAGCTCATTGATGCAAGGATGATTCTATACACATCAATGAATCCATGTGATACACCACATTAACAAAATTAAGGATTAAAACCATATGATTATCTCAATAGATGCAAGAAAAGCATTTGACAAAGTACAACATTATTCATGATTTTAAAAAAAAAAAAAAGTCTCAACAAAGTAGGTTTAGAGGGAGCATATCTCAATATAATGGAGGCCTTCTGTGAAAAACCCAAAGCTAACATCACAGGCAATTGTGAAAAAGTGAAAGCTTTTCTTCTAAGATCAGGTACAAGACAAGGGTGTCCACTCTCATCAATTTTATTCAATATAGAACTGGAAGTCCTAGCCACAGTCATCAGATAAGAAATAAAAGTCAGCCAGATTGGTAAGGAAGAAGTAAAACTGTCACTATTTCTAGAGGACGTCATATTATACATAGAAAACCCTAAAGACTACAGCAAAAACTCTTAGAAGTATAAATGAATTCAGGGAAGTCTCAGGATACAAAATCAATATACAGAAATCTGTTGCATTTCTACACACCAATAACAAAATAACAGAGAAATTAAGAAAACAATCCAATTTACAAATGTATCAAAAAGAATAATTTCCCTAGGAATAAAATTAAAGAGGTGGCATACCTGTAGTCTGAAAACTATAAGATATTGAGGAAAGAAATTAAAAACAATACCCAAAAAGGGAAAGATATACCATCCTCATGGGTTTTAAGAGTTAATATTGTTAAAATATCCATACTATTCAATGAAATCCATAAACTTAGAGTGATCTCTATCAAGATATTACTACTTGTAAGGATAGCTAAAATTGACAACACAAGAAACAGGTGTGGTGAGGATGCAGAGAAAGGGAAAAACCTCTTGCACTGTTAGTGGGAATGTCAACTGCTGCAGCCACTCTGGAGAATAGAATGGAGTTTCCTCAAATTGTTAAAAATAGAACTACTTTACGACCCAGGAATTGCATTACTAAGTATTTACCCAAAGGATACAAAAATACAGATTCAAAAGGATACATGCATCCTGATGTTTATGGCAGCATATCAATAACAAACTACAGAAAGAGCCCAAATGTCAATCAACTATTGAATGGATAAAGAACATGTGGTATATTTATATACAACACAATATTATTCAGCCATCAAAAAGAATGAGCTCTTGCCATTTGCAACAACATAGATGGAGCTAGAGTATATTATGCTAAGTGAAGTAAGCCAGACAGAGAAAGACAAATACCATATGCTCTCACTCGTAGGTGGAATTTAAGAAAGAAAACAGATGATCATATGGGAAGGGGAAAAAATAAGGAGAGAGGGAAATAAGCCATAAGAGATTGTTAGCTATAGAGAACAAACTGAGGGTTGACAGGGGAAGGTGTGTAGGCGGTGGGCTAAATGGGTGATGAGTATTAAGGAGGGCACCTGTTACGATGAGCACTGGGTGTTGTAAGTGAGGAATCACTGAATTCTACTCCAGAAACAATACTGCACTATATGTTACCTACCTAAAATTTTTGAGAAGTATTTTTTTCAAAGAACTAGAATACTAAAATTTATATGGAACCACAAAAGATCTCAAGTAGTAGCCAATGTTATCTTGAAAAAGAAGAACAAAACTGAAGACATCACAATCTCAGATTTCAAGTTATATTACAAAGCTGTAGTAATCAAAACAGTATGGTACTGGCACATAAATCAAGAAGAGAAAGCCCAGAAATAAACCCATACTTACATTGTCAATTAGTCTACGACAAAGGAGACATGAATGTATAATAGAGAAAAGATAGTCTATTCAATAAATAATACTGGGGAAACTGGACAACCACATGGAAAAGAATGGAACTAGGCAAACTCCTTATATCATACACCAAAATAAACTTAAAATGGATTAAATATCAAAACATAAAGGCTAAAACCATAAAACTCCTGAAAGAAAACATAGGCAGTAAACTCTTGGAAATTGACCTTAGCAATATTTTTCTGAATCATTCTCCTCAGTATGTGGAAACAAAGGAAAAAAAGTATTGGGACCGTATCAAACTAAAAAGCTTTTGCACAGCTTAGAAAACCATCAATAAAATGAAAAGGCAATGAACTGAATGGGAGAAGATATTTGTAAATGATATATCCAGTAAGAAGATAATATCCAAAATATATAAATAACAACTCAACTCTAAAAAACCAAATAACCCAATTAAAAAATTGGGAGATGAACTGAATAGACATTTTCCCCAAAGACATACTGATGGTCAACAGGCACATGAAAAGATGCCTGACATCACTAACCATCAGGGATACATAAATCAGAACCACCATGAAATATCACCTCACACCAGTCAGTATTGAAAAGTCAAGAATAACAAGTGTTGGTAAGGATATGGAGAAAAGAGAGCCCTTATAAACTATTGGTGGGATAGTAAACTGATCTAAATGTCTACTGATAAATGGATAAAGGAGAATTGGCATATGAACCCAGTGGAATATTACTCAGCCATAAAAAAGAATAAAATCTTGCCATTCAGGATAACATGGATAGACCTAGAGGGCATTATGCTAAGTGAAATAAATCAGACAAAGACAACATATACTTTATGTGTGGAATCTAAGAAACAAAATAAAACAAAAAGAAATTAGACTAAAAAAGTACAGAGAACAAATTGATGATTGCCAGAGGGGAGGTAGGTGACGGGATAGGTGAAGTGGATTAAGAGGTACAAACTTTCAGTTATAAAATAAATAAGTCTTGAGGATGAAAAGTACAACATAGGAAATATAGTCAATAATATTGTAATAACTTTGCATGGTGACAGACATTAAATACATTTGCCATGGTGAGCACTTAATAAAGTATATACCTGTTGAATCATTACATTGTACACGTGAAATTAACAGGTCAATTATACATCTATTAAAATTTTTTTTAAAGATTTTATTTATTTGACAGATCACAAGTAGGCAGAGAGGCAGGCAGAGAGAGAGGAGGAAGCAGGCTCCCCGCTGAGCAGAGAGCCTGATGCGGGGCTCGATCCCAGGACCCCGGGATCATGACCCGAGCCGAAGGCAGAGGTTTCAACCCACTGAGCCACCCAGGTGCCCCATATCTATTAAAATTTTTAAAAATAATTTTAAAAAATAAAATTTTTGAAAGAGAAAGAAAGAAGCATACTTAAAAAGGGAAAGATGAATGCTTTCATCCAAATTTCAATCATGTGGATTGGGTTTTTTTTTTAACTCGGGTATTCAGGAAGTGATATGCTTATTCATTTATTGGAAGAACAAACATTAAAAGATTAATATTTACCAGCTTCATTTAGAGATAATTTTTTCACCACTGATTCCTGAGGAGTAAGACATTCAGAGTTTTTATCAGAGGTTGAATCAAAGTCAAGTGTTAAGGCATTAAAATGATTTTCACAATGGTTATTCAAATCCTTGGTAGAGAAGTGCTCCCCTTTCCTGGTCTGTGATGCCCAGGATGTAGAATTCTGACAGCTCTCAGGTCTTGGCCTTGAGAGGTGTTCAGAACTTGTGAGTGGAACAGGATATGTGGCATTCTCGGGAGAGCGGAGATGAGAAATGGATGGGGTTCTTGGAGACCTTATTTGAGGAGATGTAATGATGGCATTGTCTCTCGCGGTACTGGAGAAGAAAGTGTTGGGCGAGGGAATAGGAGTGGTCGCCATGTTCTTCAGAACCTCTTCAATATCTTTCTCAGTGTTAATCTGTGGACTATCAAAATTGCTCGACTGGTATTTGAGAATCTGTCGAACTGGATCTGAAATGTCTTCTCTCTTTTGGATGGCTCTGATTTTTCTACAGATGCTTTCCACTGGGTTATGCCGCTTGTCAGTGACCTTCCTCACAGCGGCCATTGTTGATCTTCCTCCAATCATGCAGGTGAAGTGGCTAAAGTGCAGGCAGAAGTAGACATGTTGTTGTTTTTAAGTTAGCACTGTCCCAACAATAATCTAGCAATGCTATTTAGTCCTAAATCATCTGTGGACAGATTAAGAGGTCTTTAAACAATTGGTTTAAACAACTTTCCATGTGTTTAATTGGCACTCAAATTTCCTGAAAACAACCACAGCTAACACAAAGTATGTGCCATGTGCCAGGCATGGTACTATATTCTTTATATGTATCAACTCATTTCATTCTCAAAACAACCCTATGAAGTAGGCATTACTATTATCTCCATTTTGAGGTAAAGAGAAAATAAGACACACCCAAAGTCACCCCAGATAAGTGCTGGAGCCGGATTTGATCTCAGGCAGTCCTACTCGAGGCTGGACTCCTAACCATACTGCTTTTCATTTATAATAATATGTCACATATGATGGTGAGGGTGAAGTTGCTTACAGTTCCTGTTGGAGTACTGTTCTGGTTCTCATCTAATGAGAATTTACTATATATGCCTTGTGGAAAGAAGTCCAAAATTTTGCCTAGGCAAAGAGTTACAGTAGTTTGAATAGTTACAAATAGCTAGAGTGTTAGAGTTCGAAAGTGATGATTTTTAGGACCTTAAGATTTCCATTCATAGATCTTTCTTTAAAAATCCCCTCATAGAAGATGAACAAAAGGAAGAGAAATTTTAGAAGAACTATAATTGGAAGGGGTATTTGGAAATACTGGTATTTAGAAGAAGACACCCAAAAATCCTCACAATCTGGCTTCAATTTACTTCAAGAGGACAATGAAGCTCCTACCAGCAGAATCCTTTACTAATCAGTCATGATCATAACCTTTGTGTTGCCACTTGACAATACCCTCCTCTCCATATACTCAAGGGTTATTTTTCAACGCCAAGCCTAAAACACATTCCTCTATGGCAATTCTGGAATTGGTGTATACTCTTTGGAATCTATTCTTTCTGTTCTCTCCTAGGCTTTATAACTGCACTTCATGTTTGCCATTTAAACTTTGACTTCTATCCTTTGATTGTTTAAACTGTGTATGCATGTTGTTTCCTCAAAAGCAATTTTAATTCTTGTATTCAAAAACCATGATGTGATTTTTTTTTTCTAGGTACACAATACATTGTTACAAGCATCACTGGTAATCCGCAGTCATATAGGATATACACAAATACCAGGCTTGTAGACCTTTCCCCCAGCTCCCGCCAGTGTGGACCCTCAACTCCTCACAGCTACCACCTTTTCTGGAGAATTTCCCCTGGCCACATGGGAGATGTTCTTCATCTCTCCACTGGGAGGTAGGAAGTGATGTAGAGGGAATGACAGAAGAGAGCAAAAAGTCTTGTAAGACTGATTAGGTATCTACAAATGTTCTCAATATGAAAGAACTGGTTTTCCTTTCAAGAGTCAGAGAATGGAAGCACAGGTTGGGCATGAGGCTAATAGAAACCCTAAAACTGGAACTTCAAACTCTCAGATCCTGTCTACCCTCCTTCTTGGATACTAAGGTGGGAGGCTGTTCAAGCCCCAGGGAAAGGCTTTGCCTTGTGGGCATTTGTGACTGAGCCAGATTAATGTTTCTAGCATAGAAGACACGCATTTCTATTTGTTTTTCCAAGGCATTTTTCTCCTTTTATCATCTGTTTGCAAAACTTCCATGACTCACCTAAGTGACCACTCCATGGTTTATGAACTAAAGAGTACACTTAAGACCTTGGCTCTTCATGAGCTAATGAACATTCTCAAAAATTGATTTGTTTTGCTTTTTCTAATATAAAGCAGAACATCGGAGTTCAAAAAGATGTGATAAGGATTTTGAAATTTGGGCCACCTCCTCCATATATGGCCTGGAAACTTCTCCCGTCTATCCCATCCAAACCTCTTTTACAGTTTTAGATCTCAATAGAAGAGATTAGCTGCAATCTGCCATAACATTTAAAAACACAAGTCGAGGGGCGCCTGGGTGGTTCAGTGGGTTAAAGCCTCTGCCTTCGGCTCAGGTCATGATCTCGGGGTCCTGGGATCGAGCCCCGCATTGGGCTCTCTGCTCAGCAGGGTGCCTGCTTCCCTTCCTCTCTCTCTGCCTGCCTCTCTGCCTACTTGTGATCTCTGTCAAATAAATAAATAAAGTCGAACTTGCGCAATAACGATCTTTGAAAAAGTACTAACTGCAAATTAAAAACTGGAAGTTAGGGGGCACCTGGGTGGCTCAGTGGGTTAAAGCCTCTGCCTTCAGCTCGGGTCATGATCTCGGGGTCCTGGGATCGAGTCCCGCATCGGGCTCTCCGCTCTGCGGGGAGCCTGCTTCCTCCTCTCTCTCTCTCTCTCTGCCTGCCTCTCTGCCCACTTGTGATCTCTGTCAAATTAAAAAAAAAAAAAATAACTGGAAGTTAATTATATTTTCAGGGTCAGCTGCTTGGAATCTTTTTTTTTTTTTTTTTTTTTTTAAAGATTTATTTGAGAGAGAGGGCACACTCGTAAAAGGCAGAGGCAGAAGCAGACTCCCTGCCGAGCAGGGAGGCAGATGTGGGGCTCCATCCCAGGACCCAGAGATCATGACCTGAGCCGAAGGCAGATGCTTAACAGACTGAGCCACCCAGGCACCATTGGAGTCTCTTTTAAATGGATTTTCCTTTTTATTTCCCTCAGTTGATCGACTATTTACAGTGTAAAGATGGCACACTTGTAGAAATCCCAAAGGGAAGTGTTCATTTTTTAAGTTTATTATTTTTAGTAACCTCTACACCCAACGTGGGGTTCTAACTCACAACCCAGAGATCCAGAGTCACATGCTCTTCTGACTGAGTCAGCCAGATGCCCCAAGAAATGCTTTTTTAAAAAATTCTCTGAACCTCAGTTGTACTCCATATCACTCAGCCCTTTAGGCACTCAATATTTATTAAGTACCTAGAAAGTGCTAATACCTCTGCTCCAGAGAGTATCTACTCTCCTAAGGCCTGTAGTCTGCAGGAAGTTCAGATACAAACCAGTAAGCTACTGGGAATACACATTAAATCCAGGATGCCCAAGAAAATCTGAATTTCAGGGGTGCCTGAGTGGCTCAGTGGGTTAAGCCTCTGCCTTCAGCTCATGATCCCAGGGTCCTGGGATCAAGCCCCACATCAGGCTCCTTACTCAGTGGGGAGCCTGCTTATCCCTCTCCCTGCCTGCTACTCCCCTTGCTTGTGCTGTCAAAATCTTTTTTAAAAAAATCTGAATTTCAGATAAAGAGCTGATTTTTTTAATATAAGGAGGTCACAAAAGTTGCACAGGAAAAACTTATACTGGAAAATCATTTATCTGAAATTCAAATTTCACTGAGACTCTTGTATTTTTATTAGATAAATCTAGCAACCCTAAAGCCCAGAGATAACTCTATCATTACACACTGGGAAAGAAAAGCGCCAGGGGCTCTGGGAGCATATAATAGAGGGTTATCCTAGTTTGGGAGTGAGGATGGAAAAATTAAGGGCCTCTCTTTTGCATCACGCACCATGCATAATGCTATATTGTTTGCTAAGTCTGTAGTTATAAACAGAACACTGGGACTGCAAATCTGGGAATTTCCATTTAGATTCAATTCACTGAATGTAAAATAATGTTAGAGATTATCTAAACCAATTATTTCATGTGTTTTATTTCTCATTGATTGAACTACGCCTCATTGTTATTTCTAGAATCTGAGTCTCGTTATTGTTATTGCCTGAATTGCTTTAATATATACAGTAAACCTCTTTAGTCAACACTTTTCAACCACCTCCCTGATCCAAAGCAATGATTAAAAGCTTCTGAGGCCTGGAAACATCTATAAAACAATGTGATTTGTGGGGGCAGGGGGGCTGAGTGGCTCAGTTGGTTAAGTGTGTGCCTTTGGCTCGGGTCATGATCTTCAGGTCCCAGGATGGAGGCTCAGCAGGGAGTCTGCTTCTTCCTCTCCCTCTGCCCCTTCCCCGTGCTTGTGCTCTCTCTCTTAAATGGATAAAATCTTTAAAAAAATTTTTTTAAAAATGTGACTTCTTACCTAAAGTAAGTTTATTCATTAGATATTTAATTTTCACCAGTGATGTAACTGCAGAGTTCTAGGCATTTATACTCTGAGATTTAACAAAATCTTCTATATTTGTTCTGACTTCCTAAAGGAGTCAGAATAAATTCACTATGTATGTACAGTATAGAGAATATTTCATATTTTTTTAGGAATAGACAAACATAAGGGCATAATTTGTATTTTTCAATATCCATATTCTTCAATCACTAAAAAATAGTTGGATTTCTTTCCAAAAAAATAGAGATACAAAAGTAACATCCTTGAAAAAAGATTTGAGTTTAACTCAAAAGCTCTTTAGAAAGCCTCCTGAATCAAACTCTAATTCAAAAGATTATGTTGACAATGTAATTATCTTACCTTTACTAACCATTTAAGTATTTTCTCCCTTTACTAATAACTATTTCTTGAACATTAAACTTCCAAACTTTAGATGAGGTAGACATATCTTAATAATCATCCAATACTTAATTATGAAATTTGGACAAATATTTCACCCAAGTCCCAGTTGGAGATTTAAGGCAAAACTCTTAAGTAAAGGATGTAAAAAATTTTTTTACAAATATCTGTGTATGTATGTAGATAAACAAATTCCTTTTGCCAAAAGAGGCCTTCACTAACAGATGGCAGTAAACTCTTCATGGAGACCGAAGAAACAGTCACTGAGATGTTCCCAGGAAAGTCATCTTTAGTGAGCCTAGTACAAGGGCAGAACATGATTTTCGACTTGACCAGTAAATTTTATATGTGCCAAAATTTTACTGTTTTTAGTCTCTTTGTGACTAATATGTAGTGTGATAAAATAACACTTACTTTTTCTTGTCCTAAGATAGGTGACGGCAGCTGTTAGTCAAAATGATTTGCAAACCACAAGTCCCAGATTTAGTAATTGCTCAGCGAGTCTCATCAGCAAACCTGTTTGATTACTAATAAATGCAAGCTGGCACAGAACGGGACTCTCCCCTCCCACCATTCACTTAACCGTGTTATATTAAGCTCCTTGGCTGGGTCACACCAAACTTATTATAAACATCTCATACTGGAACAATTCCTGAAATAGCATAGTTACACATACGCTTCTGAAAACTCCCTGGGCTCTTTTGTTTGGCTTATCATATGAAGTCTGGTTTTCCTCTCAGAGACTCGGAGAGAACCTGAAATCTCTAAATGCAAGAATTCAGGTGATCCTCGGAGAGGGAGACAAACCACAAGAGACTCTTAATCTTAGGAAACAAACTGAGGGTTGCTGGGTAGTGGGGGGAAGGGATGGGTGACTGGGTTATGGACATTGGGGAGGGTATGTGCTATGGTGAGTGCTGTGAATTCTGTAAGACTGAGGATTCACAGACCTGTACTCCTGAAGCAAATAATACAATATATGTTAATAAAAATATTAAAAAAAGAAAAAACCTCAGGTGGTCCCATGTTCTTGGGGGTCTACAAAACCCCGTAACTGCTTTCCACTGACACACATGCCCAATGACTAAGGCTGGAAATGACAGTTCAGGAACTTAGGTATCTAAAAGGCCCCTTTGAAAACAATTTAGGGATTGGCTTGTGGTAAAAGCAGCATCTCTGGGGGGGGGGGGGGGGCCCGCTTTTTTTCCCCAAAAGTATGGGGGGTTTGGGGCTGGGGGTGAGGAGAAGACGGAGGCTACCCCTGGGATGGCTTTTCCCTGCTTAGAAAAGGACTTTCTTGGCCTTAAACGACTAAAGGGCAGCATCTGCCAAACTTTAGCTGTTTAGTTGGGGGAAAACTCACCACCTTATTTTCACTTTACCAGCACTCTAAGAACCGTCTTCCGAAAACAGACCGCAGAGCCGAGGCCCGCAGGATCAGGCGAGGGGCTGGAGCTAATCCTGCCTGGCTTTATGGGGCAAGCGCAGAGACGAGCTTCAGCTGGAGGAGAGCGAAGCCTGCGATCAGCGGCACCTGCCGTGTTGGTCCACGCCGAGATCTTGGGAATGGGAGGGGGAGGAGAGCCGGAGAGGAAGGGGGACCCCTGCTTGGGCCAGAGCGAGGCCATTTTGGTGCACTCCCCGCCGCGGTAATAACAAAATAAACATCACCCAGTACATACCGTCTGTAATCAGGATGGGAAAAAGTCACTTTCTAACTTAAATTCCCTACGTTTCTGTTGGGCCAAGTGCTGGACGGTTTCTAAAAACACTAAAGACATCCTCGTGACCTCTTAAGGGACCGTCTCCGGTTGGGCAGACGCAGTATGTCGACTACACAACGTGCAATAATTAAGCAAAGAAGTGCCCGAGCGGTACGTTCAACCCCGCGGAGGGCAGCACCGGGAGAGGCCCGCGGGAGCTGAGAAGTGTTTTCCAAGTAGGTGGACTCCGCGAACTGCCCGGCAGCCCTGGGTAAACAGAACCGCGAGGCAGGTGGGAGATTGTAGAAGACTGAAATGCCAAGTCTGCTTAGGGAAGATGCAGGCAGATTCAGACATGCAGGACATTTCTTTGTAAGGCCATTTCCCCTCCAAGGGGGAGGACAGACATCTTGAAAACAAAAACAGCTTCAGGGTTCTCCACATACAACGTGAAACATCCTAACTGGAACATTTTGTTCTCAAGCTGTCTGCTCTGCTTACTGCCCCCCTGGGCTTCTCTAGCCAGACCCTGCCGTCCCTGATCACATGCTTCACAGCCTGGAGCACGGGTGATTTCCTACTTCTCTTCTATTTTCTCTCTTCCTCACCCCGCCTGGGGGGTTCTGAAAATCTATTTTTGTGATATCTAGATTTTTATATTTACTCCTGTTCCTGTGGGTCATTTCTGTCCCCAGAGAAGTGGGTGACGTGTAGTAGTTCAGAGCTGGGGCTCTGGATTCAGATACCCTGAGTTCAAATCCCAGCTCTGCCCAATTGGTTTTGGGACCTCGGACAAGTTACTGAACTCCGTGTTTCAGTTTATTTGCAAAATCAGCAATGAATGACCTCCTAGGTTTGCCGTAGGGATGTAATGAGATAGCACATGTATGATGCACCTTCTGAAACTCCTTTAACGTATTCAAATATTAAATGTACTCTTGGGATGCCTGGGTGTCTCAATCCGTTGGGCGCCTGCCTTCAGCTCAGATCATGATCCTAGGGTCCCGGGATGGAGCCCCACATCAAGCTCCTTACTCAGCAGGGAGCCTGCTTCTCCCTCTGCCTGTTGCTACCCCTGCTTGTGCTCTCTCTCTCTCTGAAATAAATAAATAAAATCTTAAAAAAAAAAAAGTACTCTTAAACCACAAAAGAGTACCCAGAAAGAAATAACCAATTAACCCATTCCTTTCACTGACTTGCTCTGTTTAATTTCCCATAAAGTGGACTATCGTAACATCTATGCTTGTGACCGTCTTATCAATCCACAGATACCGAAACTAGCTACACCCAGAGAGATTTCCCTCCTAGTCATAAAGGAAGCCAGTGGTGGAGCCAAAAATAATATTAAAATTCTGAATCCACTAGACCATATCACCTGTCTGGCAAACTGTACTCTTACTTCCTGCTCCCGGAAGTGTATTACACCTGATGTTTCTCAAAGTAGTGAAAGGAAGAGCCTGAACCATAAATTCCAATGCATGTGCAATGAATTAGATGAATATATTGTTCCATTACTTATTTACTGTTTGCCTCATAGGATTCTAAGAGAATGTGCTCATATCGTGATCTCTGCTGTGGACAGCACAAGCTGGTGATGCCTGTGCCTGTCCCAAGGCAGCCAGAAACATTCAGTCTCCACCAAAACAGCTTCTCCCACCCAAACACGTGCTTTGTGAACAGAGGAGAGAGTAGAAAGGGATAAAATGCAGACTCAACAACAACAAACAACAACAAAACAAAACCAAGACTAGACTACGGGTTTTGAATACTCTAGAGAGAGTTGATGATAGCATGGTGTTTACTTGCCAAGTCATATCCCTTTAAGGCACGCTGACCAGGCTGGGCCCCTGATGTTGCCAGACCTGAAAGTAACTGCCTGTCTTGTATCCGAGAACCCCTGAGGGACGCTGCAAAGAAATGCAATCTTATTTATGTACATGAGAAAAAAAGAAAAGAAGAAAAAAATTTTTAAATAATGCATATCCCTTTTTTCTTCTTCTTCTTTTTTTTTAATTTATGAGAGAGACAGAGAACACAAGCAGGGGGGAGGGGCAGATGGAGAGGGAGAAGCAGGCTCCCCACTGAACAGGGAGCTGGTTGTGGGACTTGATCCCAGTCCCTTAACCGACTGAGCCACCCAGGCGCCCCGCATATCCCTTTCTAACTCAGTCTTTAATGTTGCTAGACAATAGCCAGAAGCTCGGTCTCTGAGATTAACTCTGCTTAATCCAAGCGACTCACTTTGTCCAAACAAAAGTAGATTGGAGGGGGTGGAAGAAGGGGGGGCACTATTAGAAGAAAGGAAAGAAAACTGTTTAAAGAAGACTCCTTCAGTATAGCCAAACATAACATGCATTTTATTTTTCAAAGCCCACTCTATGTAAAATGCACTATGTCTTATAATATACTCTGTAATGCTCTTATATTCTATGTGTCATCATCTTTAAATTTCTTTTAATTAAACTTTAGTAAACAATATCAACGTCTTCAGGAAGCCAACTTTCGTAAAGATACTATCCCGGAAAGAAAAGGATTAGAAAGTAAGTGATCTATGGGTCCCGTTCTGAAGTGAACATTTTGAAAAAAAAATTTGGCGATTCCTTTTTGGAGGGAAGTGGAAATAAAGCAAGGCTCTGAAGATACTACCAAGATGCATACTAGCTGAATGAAAATCATCTGCTGCATTTCCACATCTACCCAGATGCAGAGCAGGAGTAACAGTTCTCGCTTGGCTCTGTACTTCTGTACCTTCCGCTGGCTCTTGCTGGGGATGGTAATGGCTTCCTAAAGCCATCATGCCAACACCAGGGGGTGCTCCCTTCTTCCTATTGTTTCTCTTAACCCTGCCCACACCTTCATGGATGAAAATCTTTTCAGCCTCCCCTTTTAAGAAGAAAGTGCCGTCTGTTTGCTAAGGGACTTTGACTGATATAGGCGAAGAGATAATTTTGGTTTTCATATAAATTTCCAAAGCCCAGAATGGTTTTTATCCACATTACACAAAAGACACTTCCCTTTTTTTTTTTCTTTTTTTAAGAGTTTTTTGTTTATTTGAGAGAGAGTGGATGAGCTGGGGGTACCGGCAGGGGGAGAAGGAGAAGGACAAGCAGACTCTGCTGTGCAGGGACCCCGATATAGGACTCCATCCCAGGACCCTAGGATCATGACCTGAGCTGAAGGCAGAAGCTTAACTGACTGAGCCACCCAGGGGCTCCCATAGTACCTCTCTTAAAATATTTCGGATTTGTTTTTAAACTCTGTGTAGCCTTTTCTTTTGGTTGTGTACATATAGATAATTGAAAGAAGGAGATTTGACTAAAAGAAAAAAAAACAACTTCTTCAACCTTCTTTTTGAAAATTTTGGTAGCTATTGCCAAATCGGTTTCCATAGAGATTATATCAATTTATCATCTCGCCAACAATCTGTGCGCCTGCTTTGTTCCCTACATTCTTATCACACACAATGTGTTGATCTTTGCCAATCTTATAGGTGAAATATGGCATCACGCCATTTTAATTTGCATTTCTCTACTTATGACAGTTTCATGTGTTAAAAGCATTTATATTTCTATATTCTGTTTGTTTGTATTCCTTGGCCATTTGTCAACACGTGCTTGATTTTATAAATTTACAAAAGTTCTTTGTATATTAAGAAATTCATTTCTTTTTAACATGCATTAGCAATTTATTTGTACAATTGTCATTTCTATATTTGGTTTTTGCTAATTTTTGCCATGCAGACTTTTTTTTTTTAAATACAGTTAAATTTCAACTTTTCTGTGTGAATTCTGAGTTTGTGTTAACCTTAGGAAGGCCTTCCTGACTCCAAAATCACAAAAAAAAAATTTCCCATTTTTTTCATAGTAATTTCATGATTGAATACATTTGAATTGTGGTATCTAGGGAAATAGGATTTCACCTTCATTACTTTTCAAATGGCTACCAAATTTTTCTAGGAATTTAACCTACAGATATATTTACATATATTTACAAATATAAATATAAGACTGTATTTATTATATTATTTTGTTTGGAATGGTAAAATATTGAAAACAATCTTTTCATCCTTCAAAAAGATACTGGTTATATAAATCACAGTTCATTCACACATTAGAATAAAATACAGATGTTTAAAAGAAAGATATTTTATAAGTGCTAATATGGAATCCCAAAATTATGTAGTCAAGTTATAAATTGATTCTAAGATAAAGGACAGTACTTACATCCTTTTTTATTTTGATTAAATCATTTTGATTAAACACAAAACAAACATACACATAAATACAGAAGAAACTAGAGAAAATGATAACCTTGGAAAGTAAAAGTGGCAGTTTAAGGAAGGGGTAGAAGAGAGATTTAATTATTTATACCATATCTATGTAAAATATCATCATTTTAAATAAATACTAAAAAAAAAGAATAAAACAACAGACTTTTAAAACTCAAGTCATTATTTTTGGGTGGTTGATCCATTACCTTTTCATGTAGATTTGTAAGATATTGTCATTTACAGTGTTGAAACCTGCTGATTTTATATTTTTTAATTTTTTTTTTTAAGATTTTATTTATTTATTTGACAGGCAGAGATCAGAAGCAGGCAGATAGAGAAGTGGAAGCAGGCTCCCTGCTGGGCAGAGAGCCTGACATGGGGCTCGATTCCAGGACCCTGGGATCATGACCTGAGCCGAAGGCAGAGGCTTTAACCCACTGAGCTACCCGGGTGCCCCAGAAACCTGTGGATTTTAAAATCAGCAAAATTCTTTTTTAACATGTGTATGAAAATGTGGATCAGTAGCACCCTCTGCTGGTAATGAGCTGAAATTCAAGACCCGGATCATTAATAAACCTACCTAAGATTTCTCTTGTGCTCTACTTTGTGATTATTTTCGAGTGCTCAAATAGTATGTCATAAGAATGATAACATTTTATATCACAATTTTAAAAAATCACTGTCGGAATTTGCTAAAGTTAAAAAAAATCACACCTATTTGTAGTGGTCCATAATTCTAAAGTTTTAAGTAATGTGTGAGTGCAGAACTCCACTTTTCATATGGGAATATTGAGAATAAAATAAAAACTACTTTTAATAATAGTTATTACCAATTTGTATAAAAGTGAGCATGACTGTGTATGTTTGTCTTGTCAGTCTGTATATTTTCCTCATGTTCTCAGCATTATAATTAATTCATTTGACAAATATTGACGACTTTGTTTTCCAAGCATGTCTTAGTTCTGAGGACACACAATGAACAAAAAAGACAAACATCTTGCTTCATGGAACTTGCTTCCTACCAAAGGAGACATAAAGTTAACATAACTGACACAAATATACAGTATGTTACACTCTGATAAATACTGAACAAAAAAAAAAATAAAGGGAATATGATGAATGAGTTTGGAGAAAGGCTTGCAATTGTAGATAGTGAGCCATGGAAGAGCTCATTTTTTTTTTTAAATACAGTTAAATTTCAACTTTTCTGTGTGAATTCTGAGTTTGTGTTAACCTTAGGAAGGCCTTCCTGACTCCAAAATCACAAAAAAAAAATTTCCCATTTTTTTCATAGTAATTTCATGATTGAATACATTTGAATTGTGGTATCTAGGGAAATAGGATTTCACCTTCATTACTTTTCAAATGGCTACCAAATTTTTCTAGGAATTTAACCTACAGATATATTTACATATATTTACAAATATAAATATAAGACTGTATTTATTATATTATTTTGTTTGGAATGGTAAAATATTGAAAACAATCTTTTCATCCTTCAAAAAGATACTGGTTATATAAATCACAGTTCATTCACACATTAGAATAAAATACAGATGTTTAAAAGAAAGATATTTTATAAGTGCTAATATGGAATCCCAAAATTATGTAGTCAAGTTATAAATTGATTCTAAGATAAAGGACAGTACTTACATCCTTTTTTATTTTGATTAAATCATTTTGATTAAACACAAAACAAACATACACATAAATACAGAAGAAACTAGAGAAAATGATAACCTTGGAAAGTAAAAGTGGCAGTTTAAGGAAGGGGTAGAAGAGAGATTTAATTATTTATACCATATCTATGTAAAATATCATCATTTTAAATAAATACTAAAAAAAAAGAATAAAACAACAGACTTTTAAAACTCAAGTCATTATTTTTGGGTGGTTGATCCATTACCTTTTCATGTAGATTTGTAAGATATTGTCATTTACAGTGTTGAAACCTGCTGATTTTATATTTTTTAATTTTTTTTTTTAAGATTTTATTTATTTATTTGACAGGCAGAGATCAGAAGCAGGCAGATAGAGAAGTGGAAGCAGGCTCCCTGCTGGGCAGAGAGCCTGACATGGGGCTCGATTCCAGGACCCTGGGATCATGACCTGAGCCGAAGGCAGAGGCTTTAACCCACTGAGCTACCCGGGTGCCCCAGAAACCTGTGGATTTTAAAATCAGCAAAATTCTTTTTTAACATGTGTATGAAAATGTGGATCAGTAGCACCCTCTGCTGGTAATGAGCTGAAATTCAAGACCCGGATCATTAATAAACCTACCTAAGATTTCTCTTGTGCTCTACTTTGTGATTATTTTCGAGTGCTCAAATAGTATGTCATAAGAATGATAACATTTTATATCACAATTTTAAAAAATCACTGTCGGAATTTGCTAAAGTTAAAAAAAATCACACCTATTTGTAGTGGTCCATAATTCTAAAGTTTTAAGTAATGTGTGAGTGCAGAACTCCACTTTTCATATGGGAATATTGAGAATAAAATAAAAACTACTTTTAATAATAGTTATTACCAATTTGTATAAAAGTGAGCATGACTGTGTATGTTTGTCTTGTCAGTCTGTATATTTTCCTCATGTTCTCAGCATTATAATTAATTCATTTGACAAATATTGACGACTTTGTTTTCCAAGCATGTCTTAGTTCTGAGGACACACAATGAACAAAAAAGACAAACATCTTGCTTCATGGAACTTGCTTCCTACCAAAGGAGACATAAAGTTAACATAACTGACACAAATATACAGTATGTTACACTCTGATAAATACTGAACAAAAAAAAAAATAAAGGGAATATGATGAATGAGTTTGGAGAAAGGCTTGCAATTGTAGATAGTGAGCCATGGAAGAGCTCATCAGAAGGTTGACTTGAATAAAGACCTTTGGAAAGTGAAGGAGCTAGTCAGAGGAAATGCATCCAGGCAGAAGAGCAAGTACAAAGGTCCTGAGGCATAAATTTGCCTGGCAAATTAGGATTTCACAATTGTAGATAGTGAGCCATGGAAGAGCTCACCAGAAGGTTGACTTGAATAAAGACCTTTGGAAAGTGAAGGAGCTAGTCAGAGGAAATGCATCCAGGCAGAAGAGCAAGTACAAAGGTCCTGAGGCATAAATTTGCCTGGCAAATTAGGATTTCACCTTTCAACAGCAAGGAGGCCAGTGTGACTAAAGTGAAAAGAATAGAAAAGAATAGTAGGGAATGAGGTTAGAGCATCAGTGGAAGAGAAAAATTATGTAGGGCCTTAGGATTATAGAAGGACATTAACTTCTACTGAGTGAGATGGGAAGCCATTGGAAAGATTTTAAGGAGAGAGATAAGTGCTCTGAATAAATGTGTAAATTGTAAAGGGTCAAGTGTAGAAAGGGTGAGATTAATTAGATGTTTATAACAATAACCCAGGCGGAGAAATGACAATAAGGAACCATAGGTAGGCTTGAGTTTGTAAAATGGTGGAGGAATAGGAGACCATAGTTTTGTCTGGTCTAAGAAATTCAGCTAGACAGCTATCAAATCATTCTAAACACCTATGAACTCTATCAGAGATCTAAGAAAAGAATTTCTGCAATTCCACAAATAGAAAATCCACCACTTTCTGCAAGGTAGGTGTGGAGAATTGAATCAAAGGCAAAATATTGGAAGATAAACTGTGGGTTGCAGGAGTGTCTGGAAGCCAGCTATTGGAAAGTGATAAAGCAACAGAGTGCAAAATCAGATCTTTCAGAAATCTGCTGTAATGAGAGGTGTCCTGTCTGAAAGGCACTCAGGTGGCAAAGTGGGGCAGAATCCCAGCTGGGACAGTGTAATCTCAGGATCTCCGAGGTCACAGGAAGACCGGGGGTGCCTGAGCATGATGGAGTTTTCAGGCATTGGAGTGGGGAAGCTGGCTGCAATCAGTGAGCCTAGGAATGGGCTCTCAGTTTAGGGTTGCCATGTACCCCACACTGCAGCATGGTTGGGCAACTGCTCTCCAAGCAGGGGTCCAACAAGTGGAAGAACTGGTGAGACAACCCCTGCTCTGCCAGGAGGAGTGGTGTGGGTGTGCACCACGGGAGTGTGCAGGGTTTGGAGACTCGAAGTGGGTCCCATGCCTGAGATAGAAACACTGGGTCACTAGGCTGGGGGAGCATGCAGTGCTGATGGAGACCAGGGAGACATGGGGTCATGAACTGCTTTTCCTTCATTGACTGCTTTTCCTCTTTGGAGCACTGAGGAGTGGTGAGTGTGAACTTTTGACTCTAAGGCCAGAGATTGGGAGGCTGCCATTTTCATTCTCATCCTCTAAAGTGGCACAGAAAGCCTTCAGGGACCAAAAGCCACACAGAGGAATCCTGAGCCACTTACACTGAGCCAGGCCCCCTGGCAAGGGCAGTGCAGTTCCACCTGGGGCAAAGATACCTGAGAATCAACACAACAGGCCCCTCCCCCAGAAGCTCAACAAGAACTTACAACTAAAACCAAGTTTACCGACCACACAGAACTGCAAAACTCCAGGGCTAAGGGAAAATAGTATATAGAATTCATGGTTTTGTTCTCATAATTCTTTAGTCTTTTAATTTTAATTTTTTTCTCTTTCCTTTTCAACAAATTTCTTATTTTGTCAATTCTTTTTTTAAGAGTCTTTTTAATTTTTCATTTTTACAGTTACATTCTATCCTTTCATTGTACATAATTTTGTTTTTGTATATATAAAAGTTTTTCTTTCTTTATAATTTTGGAATGCAATTTCTTCTAACAGACAAAAGTACACCCAGAATCTAGTGTATTGCTCTGTTCTCATCACCGATCTGATTATATTCTCTATTCTTTAAAATCTTTCTTAATTTTCATCTTTATAGTTACATTCTATCTTTTCATTGTGTTTAATTTTACTTTTGCACACATAAATTATTCTTTCTTTACAATTTTGGGATCCAGTTTTCTAACAAACACCACAATACACACAGGATCCAGTGTATTGCTCTGTCCTATTCACCTGTCTGATTATATTCTCTCTCTCTCTTTAAATTTTTACTTATTTATTTATTTGGTTTGGGGTCTCTTCTGATTTGTTTAGTAGGGGTTGTTGTTGCCATTTCAGTATTTTGTTCTCTCGTTCATCCATTCTTCTCTGGACAAAATGACAAGATGGAAAAACTCGCCTCAAAAGAGAGAACAAGTGGCAGTACGGACTGCCAGGGACCTAATCAGTATGGACATAAGTAAGAGGTTAGAACTAGAGTTCAGAATAACAATAATAAAAATACTAGCTAGACTTGAAAAAAGCACAAGACAACACTAAAGAAGCCCTTTCTGGAGAAATAAAAGAACTAAAATCCAATCAAGTTGAAAAGGCTAATAATGAGGTATAATAAAAAATAGAGGCTCTAACATCTAGGATAAATGAGGTAGAAGAGAGAAGTAGTGATATAGAAGACAAAATGATGGAGAATAAAGAGGCTGAGGATGAGAGCTAAATGACTAGTGGATCATGAAGAAAGGATTCAAGAGATAAGTGATACTATAAAGAAAAACAATATCAGAATAATTGGGATCCCAGAAGAAGAAAAAAGAGAGTGTGCAGAAGGTATATTGAAGCAAATTATAGCAAAGAACTTCCCTAATCTGAGGAAGGAAACAGGCATTTAAGTCCAGGAGGCACAGAGAAAACCCCTCAAAAAAAAAAAAAAAAAGGCCAGAGATTGGCCTATACCTTGACATATAACAGTCAAGCTTGCCAATCTCAGAGACAAAGTAAAGACCCTGAAAGCACCTCGGGACAAGAGGTCCATAACCTACAAAGATAGAAACATTGGACTGGCAGCAGATCTATCCACAGAGAGCTGGCAGGCCAGGAAGGATTGGCATGATATATTCAGGGTACCAAATGAGAAAAATATGCAGCCAAGAATACTTTATACAACAAGGTTGTCATTCAAAATAGGAGAGATAAAAAGTTACCAGGACCAAAAAACAAAAAACAAAACAAAACAAAAAAAAAAAACAAAAAACTACAAGAATCTGATCACTAAACCAGCCTTGCAAAAAATATTAAAGGGGATCCTTTAAGTGAAGAAAGATAACAAAAGTAACATAGACCAGAAAGGAACAGAGATGATATACAGAAACAGTGACTTTATAGGTAATACGACGTCACTAAATTCATATCTTTTGACAGTTACTCTGAATGTAAATGGACTAAATCCCCAATCAAAAGACACAGGATATCAGATTGGATAAAAAAGCAAGACCAAAACCCATAAGATACCTAGAAATAAAACCTAACCAAAGAGGCAAAGATTCCGTACTCAGAAAACTACAGAACGCCCATGAAAGAAATTGAGGAAGACAGAAAGAAATGGAAAAATGTTCCATGCTCATGGATTGGAAGAACAAATATTATTAAAATGTCTATGCTACCTAAAGCAATCTACACAATCAATGCAATCCCTGTCAAAATACCATCAACTTTTTTCACTGCGCTGCAAAAAATAATCTTAAAATTTGTATGGAACCAGAAAAGATCCCAAATAGCCAAAAGAATGTTGAAAAAGAAAACCAAAGTGGTGCATCACAATTCTGGACTTCAAGCTCTATTACAAAGCTGTAATCATCAAGACAGTATGGTACTGGCACAAAAACAGACACACAGATCAATGGAACAGAATAGAGAATCCAGAAATACACCCTCAACTCTATGCTCAACTAATCTTCAATGAAGCAGGAAAGAATATCCAATGGAAAAAAGACAGTCTCTTCAACAAATGGCGTTGGAAAAAGTGGATAGCCACATGCAGAAGAATAAAACTGGATCAATTTCTTGTAGCATACACAAAAATAGACTCAAAATGGATGAAAGACCTAAATGTGAGACAGGAATCCATCAAAATCCTAGAGAACACAGGCGGCAACCTCTTTTGGCCTCAGCTGCAAGAACGTCTTGCTAAACATGTCTCCAAAGGCAAGGGAAACAAAGGCAAAAATAAACTTTTGGGGCTTCGTCAAGATAAAAACGTTTTGCACAGCAAAGAAAACAGTTGACAAAACCAAAAGACAACTGACAGAATGAGAGAAGATATTTGCAAATGTCTTATCAGATAAAGAAGGGCTAGTATCCAAAATCTATAAAAAAAACTTATCAAACTCGGGGCACGTGGGTGGCTCAGTGGGTTAAAGCCTCTGCTTTCGGCTCAGGTCATGATCCCAGGGTCCTGAGATCGAGCCCCACATCGGGCTCTCTGCTCTGCGGAGAGCCTGCTTCCTCCTCTCACTCCCTGCCTGCCTCTCTTGCCTACTTGTGACCTCTGTCTGTCAAATAAATAAATAAAATCTTTAAAAAATAAAAATAAAAAAAAAAAAACTTATCAAACTCAACATCCAAAGAACAAATAATTGAATCAAGAAATGGGCAGAAGACATGAAAAGACATTTCTCCAAAGAAGACATACAAATGGCCAACAGACGTATGAAAAAGTGCTCCACATCACTAAGCATCAGGGAAATACAAATCAAAACCACAATGAGATACCAGCAAACACTGGTCAGAATGGTTAAAATTAATAAGTGAGGAAACGAGAGATGTTGACAAGCAAGGAGAATGCTCTTACACTGTCTGTTGGTGGGAATGCAAGCTAGTGCAGCCACACTGGAAAATAGTATGGAGGTTCCTCAAAAGTTGAAAATAGAGCTACCGTATGACCCTGCAATTGCACTGCTAGGAATTTACCCCAAAGATACAAATGTAGTGATCCAAAAGGGCACCTGCACCCCAATGTTTATAGCATCAATGTCCACAATAGCCAAACCATGGAAAGAGCCCATCAACGGATGAATGGATAAAGAAGATGTGGAATATATATACAATGGAATATTACTCAGCCATCAAAAAATGAAATCTTGCCATTTGCAACAACATGGATGGAACTAGAGAGTATTTTGCTAAGTGAAATAAGTTAATCAGAGAAAGACAATTATCATATGATCTCACTGATAAGTGGAATTTAAGAAACAAAACAGAAGATCATATGGGAAGGGAGGGGAAAAATAGAACATGATGGAATCAGAGAGGGACAAACCATAAGAGACTCTTAATCATAGGAAACAACCTGAGGGTTGCTGGAGAGGATGGGGGTAGAGGAATGGTGTAACTGGGTAATGGGCATTAAGGAGGGCACGTGATATAATGAGCACTGGGTATTATATAAGACTGAAGAATCACTGAACTCCACCTCTGATAATACACTCTATGTTAATTAATTGAATTTAAATAAAAAACTAAACACAAAAAAAATTGTTGAATAATCTGTGAAAGAAAAGAAATCATAGATAGATAGATAGATAGATGATAGAGTTATGTGCTGCTAAAAAAGACACGATATACTGGTCGACCCAGACCTACTGTGGGGTACAAGAGTATCAGAAGAGTGAAGAATGACTTCAGGATTTTGGACTGAGCAACAGGAGGACTGTAGCTGTCATTAACTGAGATGGTTTAGAGGGAGGAAGGAATCTCAGAAGCTCAATTTCAGAATGTGGAGCTTGAGGTGTTACTAAATATTCAACTGGGGGTTGTCAAATAGGTGATGGGTGTATGGTTTGGATTATGGGGAGATCAATTACGGATTACGGCTCACAGGTATAAATATGGGCATCCTCAGTATCAAGGTGGCATGGAAATCTTCAGGTTCCATTGAGATAGCCAGCCAGTGAAGGTAAGCAGAAGGGAGAAGTCTGACCCCTGAGCCTCAACATGTGTCAACTTTTAACAGCCAGTGTGAGGAGAGGAAGTAGAGCCAACAAGAGACTGAAAAGGAGCACGGGAAAGGTGGAAGGCAGAGAATGGAAAATCCAGTGAGTGCGGTGTCCTGGAAGCGAAGTGGGGAAAGGATTTCAAAGAAGAGAAATAGCTAGGAAATGACCTTCGATTAACCATAAGGGAGGAAGATATTGGTGACTTGACAAGAGAAATTTCATTATGATGTGTTCCAAAGTAAATAGTAGGAGAAAAATTAGAGTGTCTGAATATGGACACTGCTTTTTTTTTTTTTTTTCTTTTAAAGACTTTATTTATTTGAGAGAGAGATCGAGAGAGCAGAAGCAGGAGGAGGGGCAGGGGGAGGAGAAGCAGACTCCCCATTGAGCAGGGAGCTGATGTGGGACTGGGAACATGACATGAGATGAAGGCAGAGGCTTAACTGACTGAGACACCCAGGCATACCTGGACACTGCTTTTTAAGCATTTGTTGTGACTTCTATACAACATTGTGTCTATAGTTAACAAGATGGTGTTGCGTACTTAAAAATACAGGAGGCTACCCTTGCCTGTGCCTGCCCCAGCCAGTGGTTCTCCACTCACCTGCATCCAGTGAGATGCACCATGCACGGAGGTGGGCATGGGCAGAGAATTGGTGACCAGCCTTGGACTGGGGCTGCTGTGCCTAGCGCTGCTCCTTCCTATGCAGATCTATTCAAACCAACACCTGCTGTAACACTTTCAAGGAACTCCTCCCAGAATACCTCGACTGTCATAAATCTAGCTAATACCACCACCGTGGCAACAGGGGGTGCTCTGCTGTCAACGGCCAGTCTCTGCGTGATCTCCTTCTTCCTTCTACATCTCTCTGTGAAGAGACTTGGACCAAGAAACATCTATACTTCTCCATCTTCTAAAGACAATCCAGTGTTGTCTAGACAACCTGTGACAAGGGAAAAACAGGTCTTCATCGAATCTGCTAATTCCATACCTTATTGTGTTGACACAGAAAATACGGAGGATCCCAAATCTGATTGGTTTGAAGAATATGTGAAGTGTTTACTGTCTAGGTGATGTCTTTTAAATCTACTGGAGTTTCATGTATAAGATGAAGAGACAACATCCAAGATTGATTAAGAGATGATTTCTTTAAATGTCACTTAAGGGGCGCCTGGGTGGCTCAGTGGGTTAAAGCCTCTGCTTTCGGCTCAGGTCATGATCCCAGGGTCCTGGAATCGAGCCCCACATCGGGCTCTCTGCTCAGCGGGGAGCCTGCTTCCTCCTCTCTCTCTGCCTGCCTCTCTGCCTACTTGTGATCTCTGTCTGTCAAATAAATAAAATCTTAAAAAAAAAATAAATAAAATAAATGTCACTTAAGAAGTATGGACATATAAAATTCTACCTTGAAAATGAGAATAGATTTTATCTTAGCTAGATATAAAGGATGGGATGTGAACAGTTCCTGTTTTCATTTGGTTCATTAAATCTTTAAGGCCAGGAAACAGGCAATACAAAAAGCTTCCATGATTCTATTTATATGTAAACTAGAAGAAATTTCCAGGTGTGCTGTAAATCCTCAATGCATTGCTTTAGCTGTCCCAATTTAATGCATATGTACTCCAGATAAAGTTCTACATTGTTAAAAAAAAAATAATAATAAAATAAAATAAAAGTTTTACAGTGTTAAGCTGTCACTGTTTCTTGGGAAATGAACTCTCTTCTCTGAGAATTGCATTTTTAAAAAAAATATTTATTTATTTATTTGACAGAGATCACAAGTAGGCAGAGAGGCAGGCAGAGAGAGAGGAGGAAGCAGGCTCCCCGCCAAGCAGAGAGCCCGATGTGCGGCTCGATCCCAGGACCCTGGGATCATGACCTGAGCCGAAGGCAAAGGCTTTAACCCACTGAGCCACCCAGGAGCCCCACTGAGAATGCATTTGATTTTTCCTATAGTAACTGACATGTGCCAGGACAATGATGGATTGGAATCTACCCTTGACTGAAGTACAAGGAATATATTTTGCTTGTATACTGATCACTTACTGCTATTCAACAAGAGGGCCAGATTCATTTAGCTAAACTGATTCCAAAGATTCGAAGTACACTGACCTCAAGGAATTTCAAAATGCTTTTTATTTCTGCAGATGTTGAATACTTTTTACAATTAAAAAAAAATGATCTTTTACAAAGGTAAAATTGACAAATCTTGAAATTATAAAGGCAAAACACGTGCAGGAACAAAATCTTAAATCAAGTATTCTGGAGTGAAGACTGGAAGCTTGCTTACATTAAATTCCAAAAAATTTTATGCTCTTTCTGTAAATATATGCTTTTTAAAACTCTGAATCAGAATAGCTACATTTGGAACACTTCCTGTTAGTTAATATTTTTAGATAGAACCTGGTCCTAAGTCTAAAGTTTGTTTGATTGTGGAAAGTAAATCTTTTCACAACTGCCTCGATGCATGGAAAGCTTTTTAAAAAAACACTAAAAGGACTTTTGTGTGCATAGTCATGCCCTGATGCTTAGATGTTCTAATCTCTTAATACAGCCACAGTAGTCTTGATAACCGAAGTCCTTTTTTCCCATGTTTAGGAACCAACACCAGAACAACCATATCCAACAGATGTCAAGTTACTGTGTGTGGGAATGAACATTCTGTTTTGTTTCACACCTGAAGGCTGTACATCTATTTTGGATCATATATTGTGTTTGTATAATTACGCTTTGATTCATAGTAACTTCTCACATTATAGAATTGCTCTGCATTGAACATAAACTATAAATAAAAAAGAAATTTCTGAAAGAGCAAAAAAAGAAAAAATACTGGAGGGTAGACTTCATGTAAAGTACTCTGATGACCCCCCTCCAAAAAAGGAGGGACCCCTGGGTGGCTCAATTGCTTAAGCTTTCAACTCTTGACCTCAGGGTTGTGAGTTTGAGCCCCACATTGGGTGTTAAAAATAAAATCTTTGAGGGCACCTGAATGGTACATTCAGTTAAGCCTCTGCCTTCGGCTCAGGTCATGATCCCAGGGTCTTGGGATGGAGACCTGCGTCAGGCTCCTTGCTCAGAGGGTCTGCCCACACACTCCCCTGCCCACCACTCCTTCTCTCTCTTTCTCAAATAAAATCTTTAAAAAAAAAATAAAGAAAAGGGATATAAGGAAATTTTTGAAGGTAATATATATGTTTATTATCTTGATTATGGTGATGGTATCACAGGTACATTCATGTGTCCAAACTCATCAAATTGTAAATATTAAATATGTGAAGTGTTTGTAATATTCACTATACATCAATAAGATGGCAAAAAAAGAAAAAGAAACGAAAAAGAAAGGAGTTTGCTATAAAAGGAAGAAAAGAAATGGACACCACCAGCAGGAGAAACAGAGTCAAGGGAGCTTTGGGCTTTGTTGTTTTTTATAGGGGAGAGAAATAACGGCACATCTGCACATTTATGGGAATGATCCAGTCCAGAGGGGGAAAATGAGACTGCAGAAGACAAAGCTGGGAATGGCATACCCGTCCCTTAGTCTGTGTCAGGGGATAAGACCTAGGTCCTGGGGACTCGGGCTTAGCTGGCTGCAGAGGCAGCCCATCCACAGGCCAAGGGAAGGCACCACATATGGGCACAGACACAGATGGGCAGGTACAGAGGAGAGATGGTGAATGTTCTCTTCTGATTGCCTCAGTGATCTCAGCAAAGCCAAAAAGGAGGGAGTATCTCCTCTTTGAGGAGAGAGGAGAAAGTCTAAAATAGCCTAGGAGAGAGCACGAGAGACTGCATTCGGGGAGCACAACGAGGGTCGTGACTTATCTAACAAGTACCACATGAGATGTGAGAAAGAGTGAGCAGAGTTGAGAGGGCTGTAAATCAGTGATGCAACAACGAACTAGGTAGGGAGACTGAACTAGGTAGGGCGAAAACACAGGGACCTAAGGATGGGCATGAGGGACAAGGCAGCTGGAGGAGGATCGGGGGTAGAAGATCCCGGTGGGGTCAGAGAATGGTGAAGGTGGGGGCTGGAAAGGATGAGCTCAAAAGTTAGATGACACTCAAGTACAGAATCCAGAGCCTGAGATATGACAGGGCTGAGGTGACTGGTAATGACAAGGCCAAGGGTACGGCCATGGCAGTCAGGGGCTATGGGAGAGTGTTCTAGTAACTATGTAAGCCCAGAGTGTATTTTCTTTTTCCAAAGGGAGGGCTCAGATGGCATTTAGTGACTTAGGTGCTCTGTGTATCTGCCTTGTGTATCCTTCCAAAAAAAAGCCCTTGAGTGGTTCAGGTTTCCAGATTATACACTAGAAAACCAGAGAACACACAGAAGACCTTTTTAAATGGAAGAAGCTATTTCATTCCTCCCAAATGTGCAATCATAAATACTTGAACTAGAGCCCTATTTTGTTTGCAGGGCAAACATGTTTTATTTCTCCTGCCTGGCAGGTAAGAATTAGTGTTAAGTTTGTGTTACATAAATATTGCACTCACTTTCTTGTTTTTATGTTATACAAAATGGAATCACTTATTCACCATGACTTTCCCCCCATAAAACGACTCATGAAGTAACTAGCACACAGAGTTGAATAATAAATTAAACACTCAATGTAAAACCGGGGCATGTTCTGCTTACCTAAATCAACAGATTTGGCTTTGACATGTTAAGGGAAAAATACCATTCTCAGACAAGAGATTCTGCTCTTGAAAATCAGTGAGCAGGTATGAAACTGTTACAAAGGTAGAATGATCCTGACCACTATAATATATGCCAGCTCTGAACAGGTCATAAGAGGAAGACATCATTACTGACATCTTTATTAAACCTGTTTCCTCCCTTTGTCCATCCATAGTCTACCATATCTTGCTGGGACAAAACTGGGCTAAATTTCCTGACACTCAACCAGGTGCTTTTTTCTTCTTTTTTTTTCTTTTTAAAATCAGCAATGACCACAGAGTGCTGAGATTTATTCTTTTCACTGATCGGGTCAGAAGGGGCTCACAGGGGCGCCTGGGTGGCTCAGTGGTTAAGCGTCTGCCTTCAGCTCAGGTCATGATCCCGGGGTCCTGGGATCCACCCCCACAGTGGGCTCCCTGCTTGCTTACTTCTCCTTCTTCTTCTCCCCATTTGTGTTCCTTCTCTCATTGTATCTATCTCTGTCAAATAAATAAATAAACAAATAAAATCTTTAAAAAAGAAAGAAAGAAAGAAAGGTGCTCACAGGGCACACACAGATTCCTTGGCATCTCTGCCAGGACAAGATGAGCCCAAAGTATGTCTGAGGTTCTGTGGACACCTGCAGGCGCCTGCTCACCTTACGTTATGCTAAATGCCAAACACAGGTGCGGAGAGGGCACTGTGGAAAAGAAAAAGAAAGCAAAATACCCTGTGACTTTATTACCATTTGTGAAAAATCACAGTAATATATTTTGTTTTATCTTGGAGGGAGCCTCTTTGGGTCAATCTGTTGATAAATTCTTTGCTTCTGAGTGAATCAGCTGAGATAGAAACGTTCATTTATTTGAACAAACAGACAGGGTCACAAAGAAACACTGGTGACCCTCTCTATCGTATCTATGACTTGGGCTTTCTTCCTCTCTTGAAAAACAACCCTCCTGCCCAAAGAGGCCGATTTCCTCAGAGTCTGCTTAGTTGCTTTTAGTGGGAGTCGGGTGGGTAATTTCATTCCTGTAGATTATGCTTAATAAGGTCAAATTAAGCCTTTCGTGAGCATTTTCAGCTTCTCGTTTTGCTCATGTTCTCACCATCCTGCCCATCAAGGCCTTCTGACTGCACTTGGCTCGTTCTTCCGCTCTAAGTAAACCCCAAGACCGGCAATGCAGCACAGCGCTACAGAGCAGGAACTCCGTACCTGGTTTGCCTAGGGCCTTCTCGAAACTCTGCCTCTTGGACAAGTGACTTAACCCCTCTATGACAGTTTCCTTATCTGAGCATACAACAGTACCAGTAAATAGGAAAATACACAGAAGACTGCCTCGCTCCTAAGAGGCATTCTGAAACTTAGTTATCTTATTGCCAAAAATATATCAGACACAATAGTAGTTTTCCTTAGTTTCTCTAGGTCTTAAACATTTTTATCAGTTATCTGTGGCTGGGAAGCAAATCACTCGGGGTTTAGAGGCCCAGATTGGTAAGCATTGATTATCTCATAGTTTCTGTGAGTCAGGAATCTAGGACCTTTAAACTAGGTAGTTTTACTTCCAAGACCACTCACCTGATTACTGACAGGCCTCAATCCCTCTCCACATGGGCCTCTGAATGGGGTTGACTCATAGCGTGGCAGTCGCCGTTCCCCAGGGTGAGCAATCCAAGAGAAAGAGAATCCCACACACGCATCCTGAGAGGAAGAGAGAGAGGCCAAAAATAGCATTAGTCTTTTAAACCTAATTTTGGAAGTGATGGTCCATCTCTTCCAACTTTATTCATTAGCACCAAGTCCCTAAATCGAGCCCACACTTAGGATAAGAGTACATAAAGACAAGAACCCCCGGGGATGGCCTACCATACCGCCGATTGTGAACTGATTTAGAAAGTGTCCCTAAAACCCACATAAGGCATTCAATAAGCTAATTTGCCAAGACCTGGTTGATGGAGGAGAGAGGATAGCAGAGAACCTGGCCTTTTGCAGACAGGGCTGATGACCACTGTGGGGTACCCACAAAACAGCACGTCAACTGATCACCCCTGGAGATACAACTTAAACAAATTGGCATGTATATAATATTAAGCCAACTACACTGAAGTTTTATTCTGTTCTGTTTTGTTTTGATTTTGGGGGGAGGGAGTGGGGCAGAGGGAGAGGAAGAGAGAATCCCAAGTAGCCTCCACACACAGCATGGAGCCCAACATGGGAGTCAATCTCACACGGTGAGATCAGGATCTGAGCTGAAATCAAAAGTCGGATGCTTAATTGACTGAGCCACCCAGGTGCTCCTGCACTGGAAGTTTTTTAAAATAAATTACAGACTTTAAAATACCCTCCTGTAAGATTTTCTGCAAGTCCTACCAAAGTCCTACATCTACAAAACCCCTTAATTTAAAAAAAATATGGCAATAAATAAAAGCATAAGGGAAAAAATCAAAAGCAAATGGTAGAGCTTACATATTTCTCTAACTTACGTGAGTCTCAAAATGGAAAATCCAGACAAGTGGAATGTCTGTGTTGAATCTCACTCACAAGCAGCTCAAAGCTTAAAGTATTTTGTTGACTTTATAAAGCTCCCTTTGGCAGTTTGAAAAGCTGGAGTGGCATTTCTGCTTCAGAGAGTTCTGAGGAGTCGGTCTTCCATCAGCTCTCAAATACAACTGAGGAAAAGGGAGGCATCCAAAACTGATAAAATGGGAGTAGCATGAAAATTTTCTATAAGTTTAAAAACAAAGTTTTAAGTAAACGAAAGCATATTATACATGCTCTAATCGCAAATATATGGAAAGAAAAGGCTGAGTAATAAAATTTTGCTTTTTTTTCTATTTCTATTATTTCCAAAACAAAACTAAATTGGTAGTATTATCATTGCTGTTTTACCAATGATGATGCTGAAGCACAGAGAGGTTAAGCAACTTGCCCAGGGTCACACAGCTCATAAATAGTATATCTGGGATTTGAAACCAGGCAGTCTAGCTCCAGTGTCAGCTCTTTTAGCCTCCCTCCTCTGCTGCCAAGGAAGAGAGTAACAGGAGGAAATGAAATCAGGGAATTCTACATGGAAGAGATGGCCTTTAAGCTAAGTACTTCCACAAGAACAGAATCCTGTGTAAGAGCCATTTCTTTTTTCCAAAATGGTAGGAAAATGTCTGCATCAAGAGAAGGCCCACATCATTAGTGTTTTCTAAAGTCACTACTGAGAGGGTTTATGGGAAATTTAGAAAGTTGGTGAATAGCAAGATAACAGATTACAGCCGTTTACCATTATTGTTCTGGACATTATCTTCTTCTGGAAGGGAATCCCAAGGTCTTAATCAATACAAATTCCTATTTGCTCCTCAGTTTCAGGAGATAAGAACTACTTTCATATTATATACACATCTGTGTCAGAAAGTAAGTAGCCAGATTTTTCTGATACCAGGCATCCTTTTTGTAATCAAATGCCGCACTGTCAAAGAGAACTTTCTGTGATGGTGAAATGTTCTGCATTTTGCTCTGTTCAAGACAGTTGCCACCAGCCACATGTGGTCATGAGACCCTTGAAATGTGGATCGTGGGACTGAAGACCTGATTTTTTTATCTTATTTTAATTAACTTAAATTTAAATTTCAACAGCCACATGTGGGCTGCATAGATAGTAATATGAATTCAAATTCTTCACAAACCTCTCTGGGGCGGCCTCAGGAAATGGGTGGTGTATAGACGGGTCTGTTGAGTTCTGAAGAACTGCAGCTTTGTGGGCTAATCTAACAGACAGGATTTGTTTCAAGACTGGAAATGGCTTTCCATAGCCATTTCCTCAAGTTCAGGAAATATAAAGTTGGAAGATAACTGAATTCCAACTTCCGAGCTTTCTAGAGTGAATTTTATTTATTTATTTGTTTTATTAACACATAATGTATTATTTGCCCCAGGGGTACAGGTCTGTGATTCATCAGTCTTACAAATTCACAACACTCACCATAGCACATACCCCCCCAGTGTCCATAACCCAGCCACCCTATCCCTACCCCCCACTCCCCAGCAGCCCTCAGTTTGTTTTGTGAGATTAAGAGTCTCTTATGGTTTGTCTCCCTCCCGATCCCATCTTGTTTCATTTCTACAGCGAATTTTAACTGCTCATTGACACTGAAAGTCCAACGTGGAAAAGCTCTATTGAGGGGCGCCTGGGTGGCTCAGTTGATTAAGTATCTGACTCTTGATTTTGTCTCAGGTCATAATCTCAGAGTCCTAAGATCAAGTCCCAGGTCAGGCCCAGACTCAGTGAGGAGTCTGCTTGAGATTCTCAGCCTTCCTCTCCCTCTGCCCCTCCCGCTGTTCTCTCTCTCTCAAATAAATAAATTATACACACATACACACACACACACGTATGATTATATGTATAATTATAAATATTATATATAGTTTTTATTTTTAAGATTTTATTTATTTGACAGACAGAGATCACAAGTAGGCAGAGGCAGGCAGAGAGAGAAGAGGAAGCAGGCTCCCTGCCGAGCAGAGAGCCCGATGTGGGGCTTGATCTCAGGACCCTGGGATCATGACCTGAGCTGAAGGCAGAGGCTTTAACCCACTGAGCCACCCAGGTGCCCCTATATATAGTTTTTTTTTAAAGCTCTATTTAGGAGCACACAGGTGGCTCAGTTGGTTAAGCAGCTGCTTTCAGCTTGGGTCATGATCCCAGGCTCCTGGGATGGAGTCCCATTTTGGGCTCCCTGCTCAGCGAGGAGCCTACCTCTTCCTCTCCCTTTGCCCCTCTGTGCTCCCCACCTGTGCTCTCTCTCTCTCTCAAATAAATGAATAAATCTTAAAAAAAAAAAAAACACACCTCTATTTAAAGCGTGTGTGTGTGTGTGTGTGTGTGTGCGCATGCACACACACACGTAGTTTAATAAACAATTTTTTGAAATGCGATAGCCATGTAAAATAGAGGACAAGTTGTACCTTAATTTTGAACTTTGGAGTTTGGAGGAGGTGTTCACTGGTGTGAAAAATGCATCATTTAAAGGTAACACGCTTGGTTCTGAGTGATCAGTCCACAGCTCAGGATCCGTCTGTGCTTGAAGCTGTCCTACTCGTGCAGAAACCACACGCAGGTGTGAGCATCTGGCTCCACTGTGCCTTTCTGAAGAGTCGTGTCTGTGCATTTACATATGGAAACACTGATTTTATTATAAATTACTTTCCCTTCGGCTTTTCTTTATCATGTGTGTTTGTTTAAATTACGTGTGTAGATAGATCACCTCATGTATGGGTTTCATTTTAGGACAGTAAAGGGAGCATCATTAAATATTTGCAATAAAAAGGATACCTTGGGTTTCGAGTCTCCAGAGCCTTTGCGCTGGCGTGTGCTGCTGGTTTTGGTGGTTCTCGTGTCAACACTTCAAGCACGCTGTCATCTTTGGAAACCCTCGCTGTCGGGCGGGCACGGCCTCCTTGGGAGTTTTCATTCACGTGGAGCTGTTGGTCAGTTTAGACCCTCTGTTTCTGCTCAGGGTACAAACTCTTGGGATGTGTGGGCATTTTGTAATGATATATGTATTCCCCACGACCCCCTAACTTTTCTGAAAGTCATCTTGTAGCCAGAGGAGATAATAAGTTTCATTGCCCACATTCAAGTACATATTTATGATCCAATTAGTCCAAGATTCATCTGAGGTGACAATGTTTAAGTTTTAATAACATATTCCTAAAGCTCATGTATCCTATGAGCTCTAAGTTTGATAAACACTGGTCTATCCAACTTTGACTGTAATCTTGATCACTGTTAATAAGAGAGATCTACATAATAGAGACCGGATAAATCTGTGAAGAAAAATAACTATGACTTGATTTTTGTTTATTATATCCCAATCAATATTCACATCATTTTAAACTATTTTTCTTTTTCTTCCTCCTTCCTTCCTTCCTTCTCTCCCTCCTTTCTTTCTCTCTCTTTCCTTCTCCTCCTCCTCTTCCCCCTCACCCTCCTCCTCCTCCGCTCCTCCTTTCTCCTCCTCCTTCTTCTTCCTCCTCCTTCTCCTTCCTCTTATTATTTTGATCTATGTCAGAAAGGATATTTTCCTTCTTTCCTTTCCCAGAGTCCAGTTTGTAGAGAACTTGGCCATTGTGGTTCTGCATGCCATCTTCCACTGACTACAAAATACTTCGGTCTCTCCTATGCTTCTTTGAATCAGCTTTATTCTCATGTTGGCTCCCTCATTCATGAATTAAATCAGTTTTTTGCTTCACGCTTATTCTATATTTGTGCAGGAGTCATGTTATTAGCTTTTGCAATCTATACTTGGAAAGTTTGGGAGGTCACGGAGACGTCCAAGTGGAGTCACTTGCTGGGACTAATTGAACTACCTTAGAATTGCACCACATGGGTTGCTTAAATGCAGTCATGTGTCAGTGGAATTTTCCTCTGCTGACTCTCTTCCTCTGTTTCCTTTTCTTCTTTCCATTCTGTATATTTGTTTTTTCTTTTCTTGGCCAAATCTGTTAATCTGTCCACATCTTGTGTAACTGGCATTTGGGGCCATTTCTCTTCTTTGCTGGGTCCAGGAACTAGTGGGTAAAGGACAACTGTATGCTGGAAATTTTTTTTTTTTAAAGATTTTGTTTATTTATTTGACAGAGAGAGATCACAAGCAGGCAGAGAGGCAGGCAGAGAGAGAGAGAGGAGGAAGCAGGTTATCCACGGAACAGAGAGCCCGATGCGGGGCTCGATCCCAGGACCCTGGGATCATGACCTGAGCCGAAGGCAGAGGCTTTAACCCACTGAGCCACCCAGGTGCCCCGTATGCTGGAAAATTTTTAACAATTGGTTCTTTGAGGTGGCCGATGCTGATTTTCCAGTGTCTACTGATTTTTGTGGTACAAATACTTCCGATATGGCCCATGATAAGCTAGCAGTGTGATGTCACCGAGCGCCAAGTTTACTAAGCACAATCCTGTAAGCCAGCTGCAGTACAAAGCTGGTCATACTCCTGAGTATATTTCCAAGTCATTGGAAAATAGTGGTTGGGCTACCTTCTAGCCTACAACATGGCCCAGGAAGTAGTGCGTAATGGACTTCAAAGCTGGTCAAGAGAGCACCCTGTGTATATGTGAGTCTGTGACACACATGGCTGATGATTTACTCCTCGTTATTGGCAGTAATTATTGTAACGAGAGTCTGGTTTTATCACCTGCTCCTTTGGTAATCTCTCTCATGAAGATGAGGATCAATTTTCTGTTGGGTGAAATGCGACAGACAGAGAATATGGTCTGTTAGCCTGCTTTGTTTCTCTGTTCATCTATTTGTGGGCACAAATCAATTAAGAAAGTATTTTACATCCACTGGGAAGGAGAATAACTCTTTGAGATCTAACCAAGGAGTTTTGTGTCTCTGTGTTGGCTTTTCACTTCTACCTGTGAATGAGAACTGAAAGTACAAATTCTCAGATGCCTGTGTGTCTATCATTGAGAATAGTCTAACTCTTTTTGATGAAAGCTGAAATATTAATAAATTTGATTATAAAGCATTAATAAATTAGAATATATGTCTTTAAAAATAGGATCTGGAGCAATTTCTTAAAAGATTCAATCTGCCAAAACTCAATTAGAAGAAATAATGATATGAACAGGCCTACATCTATTTTTTGTGAAAACTGAATAAATAATTAATAACCTTCCTACATCTAGATGGGTTCACTGGTAAATTCTAACAAACATTTAAGGAATAAATTATACTAATTTTCTACAATCTCTTTTGGAGGATAGAAACAGAGGGAGTACTTCCTAACTCATTCTATAAGGCCAGAATTACCCTACTACCAAAACCAAAGACATTACAAGAAAACTGTAAACCAATATCTCTTATGAAATAGATGCAAAAATCCTCAAAAAAATCAAATCAAATCCCAAAAAAGCCTAAAAAGAATTATATGCCACAACCAAGTGGTATTTATCCCAAGTATGTCAAGCTGGTACAATATTTGAAAACCAATTGATATAACCCATCATATCGACAGATGAAACAAGAAAAACCACATGATCATGTCAATAGAAGCATGAAAAATATTTGACAAAATCCAATTCCCATTCATAATAATAATAATAATAATAATAATAAAATCCTCTCAGGAAACTAGGAATAGAGGAGAACTTTCTCACCTTGATAAAGATCATCCTACAGATAATATTATAGTTAATGGTGAGAAACTTAAAGACTTCTCACCAAAATCAGGTACGAAGCAAGGATGTTGTCTCTCGCTATTCCTTTTCAACATTGTACTGGAAGATCTTGATAATACAGTAAGAAAAGAAAAAAAAGTTTTACGGATTGAGAAAGAAGATAAAATCGTCTTTGTTCACAGATGACATGATCATTTGTGTAGAAAATCCAAAAGCATCTACAAAAAAGTCCTGAAACTAAGTGATTATAAGCAAGGCTTCAGGATACAAGGTTAATATTAAAAAGTCAATTGCTTTGAACCAATGTATACCAGCAATGAACAAGTGGAATTGGTAATTTTAAAATGTAATGCCATTTATATTAGCAGCCCAAAATGAAGTACTGAGGTATAAAATTAACGAAATATATACGAGATCTACCTAAGGAAAACTACAAAACTCTGATGAAGAAAATCAAAGAAGAACTAAAAGCAGCGGTCCCCTCTTATCCACAGGGAATGCATTCCAAGGCCCCCCCAGTGGATGTCTCAGACCACAGATAGAACCAAACCCTACATATACTACATTTTTATTATATGATTATAACAATATGCTGTAATAAAAGTTATGTGAATGTACACTCTCTCAAAATACCTTATTGTATTTTACTCACCTTTCTTGTGATGACATCAGATGATAACATGCCTATATGATGAAATAAGTAAGATGAATATGAGGCATTGTAATGTAACATTAGGCCTCTGTTAACCTTGTTTTATATTTTAAACGTTTTTTTATTATGTTCAATTAGCCAACATATAGTACATAATTAGTTTTTGATGTTATTAACCTTGTTTTAATCAAAATTTTAGAGGTGTAGTAGCTCTGGGAGACGAGAAAGTCTAGTTCAGTTGTGTCAAAGGGCAGTATGCATACAGTGGCTTAGGCACTTACTAAAATGCAAATGTTGCAGCCTTACCCCCACACTTCCCTCCCAGCAGTTCTGACTCAGCAGATCTGGGATGCAGCCTTGGGTAAGCATCTTTATAAAGAGTCAAGGGTATAACTGTGTAAATGAATGGCTTCCTGAGAGTAAAAATAAAGATTATCCAGATCTTAGGGTGTTAGTCCTCATTTGAAGACCTAAGGAAATGACAAGATCTTAGAAGGAGAGAAACTTGTGAACCATATTAGGTCTTCAGGTGTTTTGAAATGGAAGGTCTGAGCAGGTGGTAAATGATAGTGTTGAGAAGCCATATAGGAGAGTGACTTGGACCTAACTTGATTTAGGATTACCAGTAAATTGGTTTGACTAAAGCAGAGAATATTTGGGCAGGGGTGATTAGTGAAAATTTGCTTTAGGTAATAGAAAACATCCTACAGAGTAAAAAAACAAAACAAACATTAGATGGGAGAAATTGAAGGCAATAATAATAGCTAATGTTTACTGAACACTTACTATGTGCTGGGAACATTCTAATTACTTTACATGTATTAGCTCTTTTGGTCCTCATGACAGCTGTAGGGTTCTTAATCCCCATTTCACAGGTAAGGAAAATAAGATCAAGACAGGTTAATATGTCCAGATGTCACACAGACACCAGTTAATGTCCAGCCAGGAGATGAAGTTTCAAAGTGAGGCATTCTAATGAGTGTTAAGAGCAAAAGACAAATTTGAGAAGTAGTAAAGAAAAAAAAATTACAGAAATTATAAATGATGAAATTGGTGGAGAGTGAAGGAAAGATACAATCTGAAGTTGACTGGCAATTGTTTGGGCTAATAGTTAAAGAGTACTGTTACTAAGAAAGATAGGAAATGCAAGAGGAGTCTATGAAGCATGCAACATATGGTAGGCCTGTGTGTGTGTGTGTGTGTGTGTGTATTGAGAAAAGGATTTGAGAGTAAATATAAGTTAATTATACATAAGATAAAAATTTCCAACTGAGTTGGAAATGCCTCTGGATCAAACACATGGGAATGTACATGGGAAATATGAGTAAAGTGTTCTTGAAGCAAGTGGCACAGCAGTATAGGTGTTGAAGGTAAGGAATGCTTTCAGTGGTAGTAATAAAATACCTGACCAATAGGGACAAGACAGTAAAGACACTGAATTATATCATAAAACAGAAGTTTTGAAGGTGGGCGATTCTGGATTTGACAAGGGGCCTCAACAGCACAGGCTCTCTCTCTGCTTTGCCATCTTCAATATATTGGTTTTTGATCTTGGGTTTGTCACTCATGGTTGCAGAATGGCTGTTGGCAGATCCTTGAAACATACATCTATAAACAAAATTTAAAATTGGAGAAGGGAATAGAACCAGTATGCTCTCCTTGCCTGATTTTTTTTTTTTGCTGTTTTCTGATTAGAAGGTACAATCATTCTTAGAAGCATTTAGATAGTCCCCTTAGGTCTTATTGACTAGAACTTGATTCCTTGGTCCTCCCTAGCTCAAGAGAGTATGGGAAAACAGGTATATTGAAAAGTAAAATGAGATTGTCATTGCTGCTTTAGATTAGTAATTATTCATCCCCCAGGACTAAGCATATTCTGTGCCCCCATTCTAGGAAAAAAATCAGGGTTTTGTTAGAAGAAGAAAGTTGGGGGAGGGAGGAGGAGGAAGGTCTTTGGGTAGTTAAATAACACTATCAGCTGAAGAGCAGATGAACTCACCTATGGAGAGCATTTAAAATCAATGGGAAAAAAGTTGAGGACAAAGGATGAAATCCTGAAGTATAACAATATCTAAAGAGTTATTAAGAGGTAGAAGAGGACACAATGGGATTGAAAAGGCATAATGTGAAAATGTCTGCTCTCAGTTGAGAACCAAGGGTCTCTACAGCAAGTCTTCAGGAAAGCCTGTAAGGGGACAATAGTAGTTGAAATGGATCTTGAAGATTAGATATCATTGAGGCAAGCAAGCTGGGGGAAAAGAAATTCCAAGTAGTGTTATGTAAAAGCAATGATGGAAGATTTCCAGTGTGTGTAGGCACACAGCATGCGCTCCAGTCTGGCTCACGTGAAGGCAAATGAATGCAAGTCACATTCATTTTTTTTTTTTTAAGATTTTATTTATGTATTTATTTGACAGAGAGAGACATCACAAGTAGACAAAGAGGCAGGCAGGGTGAGGGGGAAGCAGGCTCCCCACTGAACAGAGAGCCCGATGAGGGACTCGATCCCAGGACCGTGAGACCATGACCTGAACCAAAGGCAGAGGCTTAACCTACTGAGCCACCCAGGCACCCCTACATTCTTTTGAGTAGGGGGAAAATCAATCAGAATTGAGGGCTAGGAAGATTACTGATCACCTGTGTTGGGTGGATTGGGGCGAGGAGAAACTGAAGGCCATTGGAGAGGGATAACAGTAATTCGGGGGAGGCATAACAAAATGACTAAAGTAGGGCACGAGAGCGGGGACAGAACGGGAAGACTAGGAGAGCATGTGGAGATAGAATTGGGAAATCTTGGTGATAGTTGGGTGTGGGAGGCTCATAGCTTTCTCTCCTACTTTAAATGCTATTCATGAAGACATGAACTGTATTAAAGTTTGGAGCCTGGATGATTGGGAGGATGTTGATGGCATCAGCAGAAATAAGGAAGACAAGAGGATGAGCAGGTTGAAGAGGGAAGATTATGTGCTTGAACTTGGACCAGCTGGGCTTGAAGTAACAGTGATGAACCAGATATGGGCCTTTTTGGAAATGAAGTTCTGGAGATCAGGAAAAACATTAGAATTAGAGGCTTAGTTTTGTAAAATTATCAGACTAGATGTGACAGTTGAACTCACCTAGGGACAGAGCATAAATCAAGGAGATTTCAAGTCAGATACAGGTGGGATCACTATCTTGCCTAGAGCTAGAAAGCATGAGAAAAAAAAAAAAGTTGGGATTATAATAAAGGAAAAAGGACCTGCTAGACAGACTGGAGAAATTCAGAATAGCACAGTATCATGGAAGGAAAGGTTTCAAGGAGAGAGTGGCCAGAGTTATGAGTTAGTTTGGAAGGTACCCTGAGAAGCTATAGAGAACTAGTGGGAAGATTTACAACATCCTTTCAACATAGATGGAAACTAACTTCTTTATAAAGGATCTGGAAGAGGTGTGCCTTCTGACTCAGTTGGTAGAGCATGCAACTCTCAATCTTGGGGTTGTAAGTTTGAGCCCAACATTGGGTATAAGTATTATTTTAAAAGTATTATAAAAAAATAAAAATCTTTAAAAAAACAATCTGGAAGAAAGGTTCCATAAATTCTCCTGAGATTTTTTTTGTTTTGTTTTTAATTTTTTCAATTTTAAGTAAACTCAGTGCCACATGTGGGGTTTGAACTCATGATTCGAAGATCAAGAGTCATACACTCCACCAAGTAAGCCAGCTAGGCACCCCAGAATTTTTTCTTGGTTAATAAGTGATGCAGTTTCAATATTCTAGAGTATCTTTTGTTGTATCTTCACTTTACATCCTTATTACTCACAGAAAATGAACAGCTGATACTTATTCTATGGTGACTGGGGTTGAAGGATTTATAGGAGATACGTGGGGTATATAAGGAAGCCTCTAATGCTGGGCACTATACATGTATTAGCTCGTGTCTCTTAAAACATACTTCCAAATTAGCTATTCCTTTCCTTATATTAATAATTAAAAAAAAAACCTCAATCTGCATTTCAGAGAGATTAAATAACTTGCTAAAGTTTGTACATTACAAATCAGTGCAACTGGAGATACAAATTTATGTCTGGATCTAAACCTGTGTTTTCCCCTAATCTATGTCATTTGTTTGAAGATCACTTATTAAATAGCCCCTTGATCTTCTCTTAACTTAGTTTGGAGATTGCTGTAGGACTGGGCTTGGGTCTGATTTGAAGAAGAATCAAACTAAAAACAATGTGAAAGAGTTGTAAAAACATTAATCTTTTTTTCCTCTTTAGCCAGAAATAGTTTACCCAAAGATTAAGTTACTTAGTGGCAGTTACTTAGTGGCAATGACTACTTCTTCCATGGTCAGTGGGAAGTCTTTGGGTTTTTACCCTTTCCCTCCTGGGCTACCACCACTCCTGGGCATAAGGAATCACCCAACCAATCCAATAGGATTTTCTCCTATTTTTGATGAGGTAGCCAACTCTCTCTGATATAGTGAGTCTAATTTTACATGGGGATTAAGTTCTAGAATATATATATATATATATATATATATATATATATATTTATAGAATATATATTTTATATAATATTTTCATTTTATAGAACATATAAAAATTTTATAGAAATATATAAATTTTATAGAATATATAAAATTTTTATAGAATATATAAAATACATGTGTACATATATTTCATGTGCATATGAAATATAAAAAACATAAAACTTTGCAATATATTTCATTTTGAGAAATAAAGAGAGTAATGATTTTGTCCTCCTAATTTGTAAAGTAGAATTTTAGAGTAGAGCTCCCTCTATGCTTTTTGACAGAAAGCATCATTACGTTCTGTTCATTCTTTTCCCAAGTCCAAGGAACTAAGAACATTTCTGTTTCCCTTCCTCTAGATAAGATTTAATAAGATTCAGAAGAGAAATTATACAAGTAGTTGTTATATAATTTTCATAATGATTACAACAACAGACCTTGTTCATAACAATGATGACAAAATGGAGCTCTGGGGCTCTGAAGTCAATCTCAAAGTTAGTGTCTCTGGGGACTGTTAAAATTCTGTCTTCCGCAAGTGCAGTCCCAGGCACTGCCTACTGGTAAAGATATGGAATACTTCAAGTTTTGACAATTCAGCTGCCTTTAATATCTTTTAACTGTGACTTTCTTGAAGGGTAGTACTGCTGGCAGGTTACCAATCTTGGTTGAGGGGCACCTGGGAGGCTCAGTCAGTTGGGCATCTGCCTTAGGCTTGGGCCATTATCTCAGAGTCTTAGATGGAGCCCTGCATTGAGCTCTCTGCTCAGTAGGGAGTCTGCTTCTTCTTCTCTCCCTCTCCCCTGTTCATGCTTGCTCACTCTCTCTCTCTGCCTCCTTCTCTTTTGCTCTCAAATAAATAAATAAATTTTAAAAAACCAAAAAAGAACCCCCCAAAATCTTGGTTGATGATGACCTTCTTCATTTGGAAAAAAAAAAAAAAAAGCATTTTTGGTGTCTCAGAGGGAGGCTTTAGGAGCTTACATGTATCAGTGAGGGAGAATGTGGGACCCTCCTCTCAACATTGGAGGGCAGACATAGCCAGATCATTCTTATGTCCTTCTGCGGATGTTAAGTCCCTAATTCCTCTTTCACTTTAAGTTTCTCTTAAAGCTCTTTATACCCCCTTTCTCCCCTGTTGCTAACATTGAGTAAGGGACAGGCAGAGCTAGGTAGGGAGAGACAGGTAGGGGGCTACATGATCAGGCTCACAGAAATCTCAGAAATGCTGAGGCCTAATGAAACCAGAGATAAAGGAACATAACCAGACCACCTGGTTTGTCTTATTAAATATCAGAGGTAAGATATTCGAAGGCGAAGTAATCATGGTGCTATCAGTGGTGACACCAAGATCTAAGTTCCCTGGTCAATTTTCTATAAAAGCCTCACCGTAAAATCCCTCTGTGGCAACCCACTCGTGACCCTTCTCCCTCTAGAAAACTATCTTTCTGTTCTCACCTTCCCTTAATAAACTAACACTTCACCCTTTTCTGTCTGTGAGATTCATTTTTCAGCCACACAACATTTCTGGTTCATCCCACTTCATCCATTGGAAGATGAGGAATGTGGCCTCTGTCCTTATGTCCTGAGAGACTTATCTCCCTTGTTTAGCCCTCCTCTCTGATAAAACACAGAGCACCTCTTGGCCATGTAAGAGGGACCTGCTCGGCCACTGGTCTTAAAGACTCAACATGACAACTCAAGTGACAGGCTTCTGGGAACTACTCGGTCAAATCCCCCTTCCTTGTGGGAAGGGAGTGTTGGCCCCATCCTAACCAGCTCACTTATTCTCTTATCTTGTACTTTTTTTCTCAAATGGTTTCTCCTTTTCTCTGGGGATTCTGTGTCTGTACTTGGGCCTCATCTACTGATGGGTCATCAAGTATATAGGAGAAAGGAAGCTTGGGGGATTTACTGCCAAAAATAAGCCAAACATTTAATAGGGGTTTTGCTTACCAGAGCCTTGGTGTGAGCAAAATGAATGAGGGTTCCCTATGAGAACTCCCACCAGTTTGCACCCTTGACTATGGTTGAACTATCTAACATATTTCACTCGGTGCTAGTCCAGAGGAAGGTGGGAGCCGGGTGTAGGTCAGAGTGGCTATTCCTGCCAGCCAGACTTTCCGGCATCCTGGGGGTGTTAGGCCACTCTCTCTCTTTAGGTCAGATCACCAAAGGACGCCTTGGCTAGGGGACAGAGAGCTGATGTGCAGGGATGTTTTCATAGTCACCACTCTGTAACAGGTGTGGGGTAGTACCAGAATCGTGAGATGGGAAAGAGGCTCTCCTTCACAGGGACTCCTCTGGACTCTGTACAGCAAAATTGGGTAATTTCCCCTTGTAAAAATTTTCTATCATCTTCCATGGGCTAAAAACGGCAGGTTCTTCAAGGCAAAGTAAAATAAGGCGTGACCTTGGTGGCACGACCTCCAAGGCAGGTCTCTTCTTCGGTTCCTAAGGACCTTTGGGATGCCTTTTAATCCACTGGAAACTATTTGGATTGCAAAATTTAGGAAAGGACTGAGCTCTGGTAGCACTACATGGCCTCAGTGGGATCTATCAGTTAGATCTCTTCTGCAGAAAACAGGGTTTTACATCAGGACTCCGGCCTAAAGTCCTCTTGCAGAGTATGTCTGCCCAAATGTGTCTGGCTAAAAATGGCCTCTGACATATTAGGTGATAATTGCCCAAACAGGCTCCTCATAATAAACCCAGATTGCTGCAGGAAACACAGGCCCTCCCTAACTAAGGGGGCACTGACTCTCTCTTTCTCACTGTTCCTCCTAAAGGATGTGGGGGTTTCTCCCCCATTCATTTCCTGGGTTAATGGCTATAATTGGAACCAACTGTCTCTGATTAGTCTACCTCAGGATGGAGACGTTACAGAATATTCCCAGGCAGATGCCGAAATTCCCTTTCTGTTGGGGCATGTTTTCTGTTTTCTCCGGCTGGACAGACTGCCTAATTCCACTTGTTGTTGGAAAAACAAACCAACAAAAATCTGCGTCTGCTCATTTGTCCGCAGTGACAGGCTTTTGGGACCAGGAACATTCTCTCTCCGCCTTCCAGCAGCCCTCTGCCTCTTCTGCCTTCCCCTCCCCGTTTCTGCGACACCTTGGATGCACCTGCCTATACCACCCACCTCAGACTCCCCCACGAGGGGGTCTCAGGTAAAAAAGAACAATGGGGAACAAAATGACTTTTAACAGAGGATCCAGGTGGAATATAATTTGGTATTTAAGCTAACTTAAGTTCATTGGTTTAATGACAATAGATAGGTCTTTAAAGTTATCAGTATTAAATGTGAAACTTTTATTCTACCAAGATTTACTGAAGGTCAAATAAGCTCATGTTATCTCTGTTTCAGTTTGTTAGCAAAAAGATGACTTAAAATCATGGTTAATTGTCTGTCTTTAAGTTTTCATAGGTAATTGTTATGGTAGCTTTCAAAGTCTTTGGTAACCTGGAACTTTAAAATCAAGTTTTGCTTGGATGATAAGTAGGATTAAATTCACTGGACATTTAGGTCTTTTCCAAATAGGATAAAGTGCTAAAGCATTGATTACTGGACATAGGTTTTTGCTTTTGACTTATTATTGCAAAGACACTAAGGATGTTTGGGGCTGTTGGTAAACCTGCTTTTGTGCTTAACTAGTTCATAAATTTGCCACCTAAAGAGTTCAGGTATAACAGTTCACAGTTGGTTACTACTTAGTTTTCACTGGAGACTTAAGTTTCTAAGAGTTAAAATTCTGCTAAATGGAATTAAGGCTGATGGAAATAAGGGACGCAACTGTGTATGGAGAAAAGTAGGAGATATGTAAGAAAGATATAAGGAATGGGAGTGCATTTTTGTTGAAGGTAAAAGAAGGTAATTTTGTCCTAAATGCGATAGTTGTCTGGAAAGAAATGGCTTGGGATGAACGCAAACCTGAATGCAAAGGAAATTCGTAGAAGGTTTGTGAAGGGAATCTTTGGAAAGGAATTTTAGGTGTGATCAGGATGGATGAAGATTGAAGTAAATGGGATTTTTAAAAGCACATTGCTATAAGACTGAAAGTCTGCTTTCTCTCAATTAAAAAGACAAAGTTTTCCTGAACTGTTCATCTGTTCTTGATAAGAAAATGTAAAAAAATTGTTTTCCTCTTTTCTTTGTCCAGAAAACCCAGTTTCTATATTTTGCCTTTATTAGGTCTTTAATAATCCCTAATCCTATTTAGGCATGTGCTTTAAAATTTTCTAAGGTTTTGGGGTGCCTGGGTGGCTCAGTCAGTTAGATGAGTGTGTCTGTCTTTGGCTCAGGTCATGGTGTTAAAGAATTTTATTTCCTTTAGTGCCCATGGTTCTTGGTCACAGCACTTTGAACAATGAAGGGGTAGAGCAGATGAAGAGTGGTAGGCAGCAAAGCAAAGTTTACTGATGATACATTAGCCACCAGGGAAATTCAAATCAAAACCACATTGAGATACCACCTCACACCAGTTAGAATGGCCAAAATTAACAAGGCAAGAAAAAAATGTTGGAGAGGATGTGGAGGAAGGGGAACCCTCTTACACTGTTGGTGGGAATGCAACTTGGTGCAGCCAAGTTTGGAGAACAGTGTGGAGATTCCTCAAAAAATTAAAAATATAGCTGCCCCATGACCCGGCAATTGCACTACTGGTTATTTATCCCAAAGATACAGATGTAGAGAAAAAAGGGCCTTATGTACGCCAATGTTCATAGCAGCAATGGCCACAATCGCCAAACTGTGGTTAAGAGCCGAGATGCCCTGCAACAGACGAATGGACACAGATGTGGTCCATATATGCAATGGAATATTACTCAGCCATCCGAAATGATGAATACCCAATTTTTACATCAACATAGCTGGGACTGAAGGAGATTATGCTGAGTGAAATAAGTCAAGCAGAGAAAGTCAATTATATGGTTTCACTTACTTGTGGAACATAAGGAATAAAATGGAGGACATTAGGAGAAGGAAAGGAAAAGCAAAGGTGGGAAACTGGAGGGGGAGACGAACCATGAGGGACTGTGGACTCTGAAAAACATACTGAGGGTTTTAGAGGGGAGGGGGCTAGGTGGATGGGTGAGCCTGGTGATGGGTATTAAGGAGGGCACGGATTGCCTAGGGTGCTGGGTGTTATATGCAAACAATGAATCTTGCAACACTACATCAAAAACTAATGATGTATTGTATGGTGACTAACATAACACAGTGAAAAAAAAATTTTTGTTTATTTATATAAAAGCTTACTGATGATAGACATTGAGGAGGGCACAAGATGTAATGAGCACTGTGTATTGTATAAGACTGATGAATCACTGACCTCTACCTCAGAAACCAATAATACATTATATGTTAATTGAAATTAAATTAAAAAAAAAAGGAATTTACAAAAAAAAAAAAAAAAGTGAAGTTTATTGAGTTAAAGTACAAAGCTCCTAAAGGAGGATACCTGAGAGGGGTGCTGATTTTCTATTAAATCCAGGGGTTTTATGGGCTCTTTGCCATGGCCTGCTTTAATCTGATTAATCCCCATGTGCCTGTCACCCAATCAGATTTTTGTCTACGTGGGAATGGGTGGAGGGCTCCTTTCCAGGGTGGTGTAAGATCCCGTTAAGGGTGGTTTCCTCTTGGTGGTGGAGGGGGGCTTGTCTCTGCCTGCCTTTCTTCAGATTGGCCTTCATTCCTGGAATTGAGCTAGGCCTCGGGCTCCCTGTTCAGTAGGGAGTTGGCTTCCCCTCTCCCACTGCCTCCCCCATGTGCATGCCTGCCCATGAATGCATGTTCTCTCTCTCAAACAAGTAAATAAAATCTTAAAAAAAAAAAAAAAAAAAAAGCTTTCTAAAGTTTTAACAAACTTCCCCAAGATTTAAATTATAAATGAAGTCTTGTTAACTAATTAGGCTTGTTTATTTGGTATGTTGCCTTCTGGTATAAGGTCATCATCACTCAATATTTTGATTATTAAAGTGTTATGTGTCATCGAAATACCTGAATTTCCTTGTCAATTGTATTATAATGACCTCAGATACAAAGTCCATTTCTGAGATCATGTATAATTGTTCTTACTCCTTGCAAAATCTCATCTTCAAGGAGATGACTGAAAGGAATTTTAGGATAAATACAGGGATTCAATATCTTTAAGATCATAAAACTAAAATGCATAAGAATTTCCAGAATTAAAAGCTGCATTCAAAAAGAATGAGAATTAGTAACATGGGACTAAACGAACTAAAAAGATTATTATAGTTTTGTGACTCTTGCTTGAAACACTGCTGGATCTTTAATGTTCACTCTTCCAGATTAAGGAAACTTTCTCTTAAGATATCTATGACTTGGGGCGCCTGGGTGGCTCAGCGGGTTAAAGCCTCTGCCTTTGGCTCAGGTGATGATCTCAGGGTCCTGGGATCGAGCCCCGCGTCGGGCTCTCTGTTCAGCAGGGAGCCTGCTTCCCTTCCTCTCTCTGTGCCTGCCTCTCTGCCTACTTGTGATCTCTGTCTGTGAGATAAATAAAATCTTTAAGAAAAAAAAAAGATATCTATGACTTGTAGAAATATGATAAAGTATTCCTTTGTGAACAAATTCAAGCATTTAACTTTTCTCTCTACCTGAACCCTCTGAAATTTAAAAAGTCTCAGTAAGTATTCTTTCTTCCATGGCAATCATAGTCATTTACATAAGTTCAATCAATAATAATCTGTTCTCCCTGTAACAGGGCACCCTTGTAAATATTGGTTATTTTGCCAAGGCTTTGACTGAAATGTCATATTTGAGAGAGACATGAATAGATTCAGATATGACCAGACAGCTTTAGGGAACTAAGGTTGACTTTATGAAACATGGAGCCATAAATCCCCTTAGAAATGTCAGCCTAATCCCTTGCCTACAGAGCTCCCAGCAGCCTCATCAGGTGAGCAAAGAATGTCACTTCATGGCAGGTGTAGGAACATCAGGATATACTGGGGACTTTGTGAAGAATTCCCCCAAACCTACAGGTATTGCAGGCATGTCTGATGGCAAGTAATTGGCTTGGTTTCTGGCCTAGAGACTCTACTAGAAGTTCAATCTAGATTCCTTATAAAAGTTCCAGCAAAGCAGACTTACTTTCTTTCTTTTCTTTCTTTCTTTCTTTCTTTCTTTCTTTCTTTCTTTCTTTCTTTCTTTCTTTCTTTCTTTCTTTCTTTCTTTTTTGCAAAGCCAACTTTAAAAGAGCTACAGGGCTGGGGCACCTGGGTGGCTCAGTTAAGCCTCTGCCTTCAGCTAAGTCATGATCCCAGTTTCAATGGATCAGGAGTCTGCTTCTTCCTCTGCCCCTCCCCCTGCTCATGTTCTCCCTTTCTCTTTGTCTCTCTCAAATAAATAAATAAAATAAGATAAAAGCAAATCTATTTGGCCAATTGCTATTCTTGTTCAGCTTATGAAGTAGGCCAGGTTTTTTTAAACTGGACTTGTTTTGCAAGCAAATCAGTTCTGATTTGGCTATCTCTGATTAAACATGAGTAAATTTATGTTTCAATAACCCACCTTTGTGGATGTTAAATTCCAGTTCTGATTGTCTTTAAATGTTTGTTGTTTGCCTAAACTAGACAACTTGAGGTCAGCTTCAAAAAATTGCCCCAAAACTCTGTATAGACAGTTTTTGTGCCTGTTGCTCTATGGGCATGCAAGAGGATCCCTCAGCCTCCTTCAAGGACCCTTCCACTTATTTATGTGAAACAATTAAAGATCTCCAGTTCTTAACAAGGGCATGTAATCCCCTTATCAGGTAATCCATATGATAAATTTAACCATTTTATGGACTATAATCTAGCTCACCTAGGCCTTTAAATGTACTATCTTCACACCTGAAATTATTAATTTAACTCTAGGGATGTCCTTGACTCTTACTTGTTGATCCAACTGATCCACAGGATCAGATAATATGTTTTCAAATGTTTTCCTTTGAAAACATATTGTCTTCCAAAAAAGGCCACAAGTTCTCCCCATTTCATTAACTTAAATGACCAATCAGAGAAGCAAAATAAACTTTTCCATCCAATTAGCTGTTAGCACCCTACTAGATGCTGGTGAATAGAGACTTGTCCTACCTGCCTCCTGATTACGACAACATCATCCTCATGTCTGAAGGAGGAACCATAGCTTTTGCCTCCACCATCCAAGGAATTCCAGGCACGACAACAGATTTACAATTGAAATAACTGAAACAGTTTGCATCTTCTTAGTCGAGCCTTAAATGATACCTCACAGACATTAGATGCACTCAACGCAGAATTAAGTCAAGCCAGAGTGGGGCTTCTCCAGAACTGGGCCGCTATTGACTATCTACTATTGCTACATCATTTGGGGTGTGAGGAGGTTCCTCCCATGTGTTGTTTTAACATTACAGGTAACTCCTACAACGTGTCCCATTTCATAGAGGACATTTGTGATCAAGTGAGTAAGATACGGATGCCCATTGGTCTGTTTAACCGACTTGGTGATTGGGGATCCTTATCTAAGGGATGTGATCATAATTTTGAACCTACTACTTATTTTATGCACATCCTTTTGCATGTGGTGATGTATGTACCATTTGCTGTCCATCACGGCCCCTAGAGCCATACTGCAGGCCCCTGGACCGACCCATAAATAGATTCTAACTGCCACACAGCCGGCAGCCTCATTCAGTGGGAAGCAGCCAGAGCGGTCGTCCCATTCTCTAAAGGCAGTTAGGGTTACTACTGCAGAGGGGAGGAACGAGTAAGGGACAGGCTGGGCTAGGCAGAGAGAGATAGGTGGGGGCTACGCGCTCAGGCTTACAGAAATCCCAGAAATGCTGAGGTCTAATGAAACCAGAAGTAAGGGAACATAACCAGACCACCTGGTTTGTCTTAAATATCAGAGACAAGATATTTGAAGGAGAAGTAATCGTGGTGATATCTTGGTGGTAACAAGAAGATTTAAGTTCCTTGGTCAGATTTCTATAAGACTGACCATAAAAGCCCTCTGTGGCAAACCACTGGAGACCTCTCTCCCTCTAGAGAGCTTTCTTTCTGTTCTCACCTTCTCTTAATAAATGTCTTCACCCTTTTGTTTCTGTGAGATTCATTCTTCGGTTCTGCCAGATAAGAACCCTCTAACCCTGTAACAATATCAAAAGTATCCTTAGGAAATCATTGACAGGCATGCTCTAGAATTTACATATTAATCCATTCAGGTCTATTGCCCTATCATGCTCTTTTCCCTTACCATGTGTTATTTTCTTACAAAATTTACTACTTACTACTTGATTTTAAAAAATAACATTTTTTACGGAGATAGAATTCATGTATTATACAATTCATCTATTTAAAAGGTATTATACACTAGTTTTAAGTATATTCACAGAGTTGTGCAACCAGTACCACAATCTAATTTTAGAACATTTTAATCACCCCCAAAAGAAACTCTGTACCCATTAGCAATCACTCCTCATTATCCCCTTTCCCTAGATTGGCAACGACCATCTGTTTTCTGTCTCTGTGCATCTTTGTATTCTAGACATTTCAGAAGAATGGAACCGTACAATATGTGGTCATTTGTGACTGTCTTATTTCATTTCATGTAATGTTTTCAAGGTTAATGCATGTATGTCGGCATGTATCAGTAATTCATTTTTTTATTGCTAAATAATATTTCATTGTATAAATCTATTCATTAGTGCATGGACATTTTGCTACCTGAATAAATGTTTATTTTGTTTCCCACACTAAAATATGAATTTAATGTGCCTAAGAACATTTTTTTACCACTTACTTTATGCCTAGAATCTTGCCCAGCATTGGAAATGCAATGGGATCAATACATTAGTTGAATGATTTAATCATTCATTCGCCTAACCAACATTTGCATAGCGCCGTCCCCCCCATTTGTGTTCAACATTGGGATCTGTGTTCAAGAATCTCATAATCTCATGAAGTATCACCTGTGCAAACAAATACTTAAAAGAAAATGGATTTTAATAAAGGTATGAACAAAGCACAGTGCGTAGAAAAAAGGTTCAGTTTTGCTTGAGAGACTCAGCAAGGACTTTCTAGCAAAGACAGAAGGTTGCCAGAGTGAGCCATCAACCAGGACGGTATTTAGGCAACGCCGGGGAGCCTAACCTAGAAAAGTAGCAGTGCTGGAACTCTCGTGCAGTGGGGAGGCATCCTACAGAGGATGAACTGGGCCCGCAGGCAACGTTCAAATCAGAAATAATTCTATACACTCAAAGGATTCAGGATTCTTTTTCCAGATCCAGAAGAAACTGACAAAAATGGTGGCATCTGAGGATAGGCTGTATAAGTGAAACAGTGGGAGAAGGGAAGACTGGAAAAATTTAAAAACCAGACACATGTTCTTTCCATTGGAAAGCAGGTTTAAAATGTTCTGGCTTTTGATGATGGGAATCCACTGTACAATGCCGAGCAGCACGTGCGGGAAAGTTACTCTGGGGGCAGCGGGAAGCGAGGCGGGCAGGCAGCCGGCTAAGAAGGGAGTGGCAGTCAGGATCGCTTCCTCGCTCTCCTCGGCATCCCGACACTCGCAGGCAGTAACCGAGGGGTAACATGTGCAGACGTGTCGGAAACGCGGGCACCCCCGGAGCAGGCGGTGAGGGAGGCGGGAGCGGGCGCTGAGTCTGCCTCTCCGCGCTGGGAGAGACTCTGCCGTCCGGGGGCGGTCTGGGGGAAACACAGCCTCCTCACTCTTCCTGCTGATGCAATCTGCGAGAGAGCCCGCGATCTCGGCGGCGGGAGGGCCCGGCTGCAGTCCCGGCCGCCACGTGTCACCGCCGCCACCCCGCGCTGCCCTGGGCATCCATTCCCTCCGCCGCCGCCGCGCGCTCCAGCCGCCCGCGCACCCCGCCCGCGCACCCCGCCCGCGCCTGGGACGCAGCCGGCTCGCCCTCCGCGCGGTCGCAGCGGTCCCCACGGCCCACGGAACCATGAAGGTAACTGCTTCCGATTGGGGCTGTGTTTTACAAAAACGCGTGTATGCACTGAGCCCGCGAGTCCCCAGAGACACACAGTCGGCAGAAAGGGGACCGAAGACCACCGTGGTGTGTTTCCGCGCAAACGGTTTCCGTACCTTCTTTGTCCGTCCTCGCGGGTCGGGACCTTCCATTCTTTCCTTTTCAAACTTGCTCACAGGATGTGCCTCCTCAGGCTTTTTCACCGCGGCAGGGGTGAGCGGAGACGAAAGGCGGCTCGCAGCTCCCTGCCCTACCTGTTTCGAAGTTTGGAAAGGAAGAGGAAGCTTCTTTCAAAGGGCAAGAAGCACAGGAGGTGGGGGTTCGGGGGACGAGGTCTTGGGGTGTTTGTGGCGGCAAAGAGGGGTTTCCTGGTGGGTGTATGTGATGAAGGAGGGAGGTGCAGAGCCAGGGGATGAGGGTGGGACAAGGGAAGGAAAGCTGCCTCATCGCTATTAAAAGCAGAAGCCTCGTCTTTAGCTTGTGGAAATACAAGCTTCTACGAGCTACAAATCATATTAGCCTAAGGTCATTCTTTTATGAAACTGAGTGAGCCGCCCTAATGGGTTTTCATTCTTATGCTAATCAAGGGTAATTAGCCTAGCTGCCTATTCTGATGGTTTGGGTGTAGGAAAAACACCGGTGTCTTCCTGTTCCTGCACCTTGGAAAACTGCAATGACGTTAAAAACTGAAGAGCAGCTTTTTTTTTTTTTTTTTTTTTTTCTTTTTTAAAGGAAAGTAAAGGATGAGCTGGGAGCCCTGCCATCTAACTATCTTGGGAGGGGGCGCCTGGGCGGCTCAGGTCCCGATCCCCGGATCCTGGGATGGAGGACCGTGTGGGGCTTCCAGCTCATCGGGGAGCCTGCTTCTCCCTTTGCCCTCACCCCGCTGGTGCTCTCTCTCTCTCTCTCTCAAATAAATGAATAAAAATGTCTTGGGAGGAAGAGATATGCAACCTGAACTTTTAGGAGAAATAAACCCACGTTTACAGGTTTTGAAGGAGAAAGATTGAAATAATGGTTCTCAACTGCACTTTTCCATCCATCCCCATCCACAATTCCACTTACAAGAAATAATATGTAAATGGTGCGTCTCACCAAACAAAAATTTCTGCTAAGATTAATGGGGAACTGAGTGGAAACACTGTTTTTGTGTTGAAATGAGATCATGCAAATGTGCTGTGGTGAAAAATTTAGCAGCCTTTCCTTCCACAGTCAGATATTTTACTTCTGCCCTGCTCATTCCTGTCTAATTTCAAATGAAAAATACACTCTGGTCACATATAGGGTAGTGAGTAAAAGGAGAAAATTATGAGAATAAACACTCTTGCTTTTCCAGGTTTCCCTGTGCTATGTGGAGTTGTAGTTGATTATGCATTTTTGTAAATTCATGCTTACCTTAATGTGAGTCCAAAAACCCCTATCCCTTTTACAAGGTACTTTTTTTTTTTTTAACAAGGTACTTTTAACACAGGAAGTAGAAGATATCTTCAAGTAGTCTCGTATCTCTTTTCTGGTATTTCACTGAGATTGGGAATGAAAAGACTGTTTTCTAGGCATGATCTAAGAAGTACATGAGGTTCCTTTAAGTTCGTTGTTGCTATGACAAACACTTTTCTACTTTCCTTTCACCTATTATTATTTTTTTAGATGTTATTTGCACTTGGCACCAAAATAGGCTCTGTCCTTCGCACATTTTCCAGACATGGCTCCCTTCCCTGGGAGCATATATTTTAAGATGGACACATAAAGCATGGGCCACTGAATAAGAAAATTAGCATATACATTGAATAGAATGTATATAAGAATAATAAGTACATGTTATGATTGACTAAATTAATGTGGAGATTGAAAAGAGCCATATCTCTGAAGGAATAGAGACAAGAGAAGTCATTGTCACGGATGTATAGTTAAGTGAAGGAAGTGAGAGGGCTTGACAGGCAACAAGGGCAGGGAAGGCTGTTTGTGTGTGTGCAGAGGGCAGGACCTGGGGCCTGGCAGGGAGAGGGGTTTACTTTTCAGACACAGGATGTGGCCCCTCAGGCAAGGCTCAGGGATGCATGGCTAGTGCAGGAGGCATAACAAAAGGGCATTGGTAGAAACTGGTGCTGAGAAAAAAGGAAAAAGGGAGGGGAAAAAAAGACAAGAATTTAATTTGGACTTATATTTCATTTAGTGAGTTTCCATAATAGACCATTTCATTTGATTTTAGAACTACAGAGAGAAAGGAAAGAAAGAAAAATTTCCATTTGTATGCAAGAATTTCTCTTGCTCGTTGAACCCTGAGAAGGTCTAATGATTTGAAATGGGTTTAAAACCTTATGAAAGAAAGTTGAAAATAGTCATTTGATAATTATAGAGATTTATGCTAAGAATGAAAAACAAGTTGTGGTTTTCTTCAGTAGTTGTGTTGTAAGGGCCTGTTTAGCCAAGCTCCATCCTGACCCTGCCCACACACCCCCCCCCCCCACCTCTTTCTGGGAACTTACTTAAAAACAAGTCCTGGAAACCAGTTCCAGGTAACAAAGCCCAAACACAAGGGTGGGTCAGGCCAGGTGAAGGTATTCAATCAGTGGGAGTGCATACTGTCTCCCTAGCTACCAAGGAGTATGGGCCCCGCCCTTTGGGTGCCCTTTGGGCGCCAATTCTGACCAAGGTGATAGGCTAGTTCAAATATCTACTATAGGGTAAACTGTAATTCAATTGGTCACTTATGTGTGACCTAGCAGGACTGTGCAGCTTTCTCTGTGTTACAGTCTCATTGGTCACATGTGCATGGCCAGGCCCAACCACATGGCCTTTGCCCTTAAAAGCTAGTCTGTAAAGAGGAGAGAGGTCGCCTATTTGCAAGGGATGGCCCTGGCCAGTCAGTTTGATTCTGGATGCTTAGCGCGAAATAAAGCTTTGCTTGACCTTCGCTTTGTATCAGTCTCGCTCCTTTGACCATGGACCCAACAGTGTATTTTCCCATTGTTTTCATAAATTTAGATTTTATCCCTTATTTCAGGTCAAAACTTTGAGTTCTGTAGGGGATGAAAAGTAACTTTCCCTCTACCCTTCTAGGATCTTGGCTGAGACTCCCTTGTAATAAAACACAGATTAACAGGAGAAAAACAAACAAACGTTTAACAACATGTGTACCTTCTATATACATCTAGGAAAAGTAACTTCCCAAAATGGCCCAAGCTACCATCTTAAATATCATCTTCAGCTAAAGACAAAGGAAAGACGTTGGAGGTGTGGTGAGAGGGGGAGCCAGCCTGGGAAGTTTTCAGGCAAAGCCGAGTAAGTAAGGAATGGTTGCAGATTTAAATCAGTACCTTCTCCATTGATGTGTTTTGACATTTAGTTATCCTTCTTTTCAGAGAAGACATACCCTGTACAGGGGTGGGAGTCTCCCTGAAAAATGGAGGTTTCCCTTACAAATGTAGATTTCCTTCAAATTCCACTTTGTTTTCAGAGATTGCCCTGTGTCTGACACCTCTCAAAAATAACCAGTCCAAAATAATTATTATGCCAAAGAGGCATATTTTTGGCATGGCATATTCTACTCCCCTTAAGCTTCTTATTTCTAATATTAAGATACAAACCAGTGAAGAGTTCGATAGTAGTGTTATTAACCTGAGAAGCCTGGGCTTGGGAGTAACAGTTTCTGTGCATCAATGAAAACTTGTTTCTAAACTGTCCATCTTTAGTGTTTGGGTTGTATCTTTTGAGGTTTCATGTTGTCTGCTTCTTCAAATGACCTCTTCTCAGTGGGTGTAGGAAGATGGAAATTAAGAGCTTTCTTTTTCTCCCTTTAGGCTTGGCAACCACAATTCCTATAGATGACAGGTGCCACCCTAGGGAAACCCAGTGGAATGTTCATCCTTCTGCCTAAGCGGATTTGGTTATCATATGATGGAGAGACTCTAGGAACTTCTATGATAGACATTATTATCTGAGGCATCATCTACTTTCTGTATAGTACTATAATTCTTGCTGAGCACAGGAGGAAACTGTCTGGTCTGCTCACTTTCCAGTTGTAAATGTGGGCAGTCTGTGTGTAACTTTATTCCCTCAACAGCTGTCCAAATGCTTTAAACACTGATGGGCTTTCCGAGCCTCTGTAGCCCATTTGGTAATACATGTCTGTGTCCTTTCCGCTAATGCCTCTGACATTGCATTTTGCTTAAATCAACTGAGATATAAATGTGAGGTGCAACTCAGGTTTTGTAAGTGTTTCAAAATTAAGCATTTGGGATGCTCTGATTTACAAATTGACTTTGCAAATATTTGCAAACATTTTAATCCTAAAATCTAGTCAGGTTCACCCCAGCAATAGTGAATGCAGAGCCAAAAGCAGAATCTATAACATCAGATTCAAGTGCCAGTTGGACCTAGGCTTCTTTTTTTTTTTTTTAAGATTTTATTTATTTGACAGACAGAGATCACAAGTAGGCAGAGAGGCAGGCAGAGAGAGAGGAGGAAGCAGCCTCCCTGCTGAGCAGAGAGCCCGATGCGGGACTCGATCCCAGGACCTTGAGATCATGAACTGAGCTGAAGGCAGAGGCTTTAACCCACTGAGCTACCCAGGCACCCTGAGCATTTTTATTTTAAAGATAACTTAGAAATCAGATCACCATATTAATACAGCATAGCCCATCACATAAATGTTTTTCTCTTGTCATACTGGCTGTGCTTTTTTTGTGAGAGAAGCTATTTTGCAAAAACATTTCTTGTGTTTGGTGATTACTGGGAGAGAGAAAATCTTAAAAAGATATTCATGCTCCCCAACAATACAGGAAAAAAGTCAAAGAGAAAGAAAAGGGAAGAAAAGTAAAAAAAAAAAAAAAAAAAAAAAAAAAAGGAAATTTTAGTACCACAAGCAATAATCCAGAGAAGTTGTACTGGAAAACACATGATTCTTTGTCATTGAAAAATTGTCAAATACTTATGAAATCCAGCTAGTTCCCTTAACAGTTGTCATGTCGTTCATCTAAAAAGAAACAGTTTATTAGATCTTTATTTTGATAGGTAGATCTGAATATTTGATCAACTGCATTTATAGTCTATCCTAATCCAAGAAATGCTTTTACTATTTTAACTGTAGGTGGTTATTTGTCTTAGGAAGCACTAAGAAGCCTAGGTTGTAATTAGAACATTCAAATCTGTCTGACTCCTCGTAAGTTTAGACAGAAGGAGCACCTGTTGGGATGTTCTAGGCCAAACATGCCACAGATATCTCTTGCATGACCAAAAAGCTCTCCACACAGTTTGGGCATGAGGACAAGGATGGATTTGCACAGGGTGATGGCTGAGCAGCTGTTAGCATTCACCACCATTACAGTAAAGGATGATTTTGCCTAGTACATTTTATTGTAGCTGATTCAGATTCACAGTTATATTGTTTTGATTTTAGCACTAGATATTAATTCAGGAATCTGAAATCACAGTAAATGTTAATTTGAACTTTGAAGATAAAAAGTAGAGTTAAAATGGAGCCATAGAATTTATGGTGGAAACATAATGCATTCCTCTGGGATTCCATGGTTTTCAACGCTGTGAATGTTAGGTCTACTTGCGAGTTTAGTGCTGGCATTTATAGAAGAAATGCCATCAACGCTTGAAGAAGGACTTCTTTGCTTTAGTAAGATAATGATGCTTAATATTTCTAGATGCCATATAAATTACATAACATTGAATTGTAACCTCAGGACATTTGTGTTTTGCATTGCAACTATTATTAACCTCATTTTACAGACAAGAAAAATAACGATCAGAATACTAGAATCACTTAAGATCACAAAGAGCAAGGGTGCCTGGGTGGCTCCTGCCTTTGGCTCAGGTCGTGATCCCGAGTCCTGGAATTAAGACCCCTGTCGGGCATCTGGCTCTGTGGGGAGTCTGCTTCTCCCTCTGACCTTTTCCCCTCTCATGCTCTCTCTCTCTCTCTCTCTTTCAAATAAATAAATAAAATCTTTTTTAAAAATCACAAATAGCAGAGCATAAAAGAAACTAGATATTTTGAGTCCCAGTCCAACATGCTATCCACTTTACCAGTGCTTCTAGGATCTCTTGGGTCTGATATCATGTTGGAAATCTTATGAAAAGTATAAACAGTCTCTCCAGCAAAACATACAAATGCACATAGGCATACAATTTTGCATCTCGTTATTTGTTATTGAACCAGGACAGTGGAGTCCATATAGCATGGGAAACTGAGGGAAAATACTGAAATGATCTAGTTATTTAGAGCACTAGAGACCTATTGGCTCTTGCCTCTGTAGTGAGCCGAAGTATGAGTATATATACATATGTGTGTGTGTGTGTGTGTGTGTGTGTGTACGCATTTATATATATATAAACACCTTTGAATATTGAAAAACCCCAAATAATCATCTGCCTATAGCTCAAACAGAAAGGCAGTTTCCTTGTTTTTTAGCAGCATGTGAGTTATCAGTTTCTTATGTTTTATTTCATAAAGATCTAAGGTGTATAGTGTAGGAAAGGAATACAAATTTTTTCCAATACCCTCTTAGGTTCTGTACCTGAGGGCATGCAAATTAGACTAACAAAAGACAGATTAACAAGAGAAGAACAAGTTTATGAGCTCCTGTAGCATACATGCACATGAGAGAAATTCAGTGATGAGTAACTCAAAAGGGTGGTTAGGACTTGCACTTATACAGCATCTTAATGAAGAATGATAAACTTGTAGAAAAGTAACAAGGGGGGCGCCTGGGTGGCTCAGTGGGTTAAGCCGCTGCCTTCGGCTCAGGTCATGATCTCAGGGTCCTGGGATTGAGTCCCGCATCGGGCTCTCTGCTCAGCAGGGAGCCTGCTTCCCTCTCTCTCTCTCTCTCTCTCTGCCTGCCTCTCTGTCTACTTGTGATCTCTGTCAAATAAATAAATAAAATCTTTAAAAAAAAAAAAGTAACAAGGATAGGGGCATAGGTTTTAGGCTTCCAAGTGCCATCAAACTGGGGGCAGGTGAATACCTTGGGGGAATCGAAGGAAGTAAGGATTGTTTGTGCAGGTCCATCTCACTGCTGACTTTCTGTCTTAATGCTGTAAAATTTTTCTCAGAAGTATCTGCTTTTAGTCAGAGAAGGGAAGCTCCAGGAAGGCTTTTTTTCTGCATCTCTTGGATCTCAATTGCTGTTAGCTCAAGGTAATCCTTATGTCAAAGGGGCATATTTTGGTCTCATAGGATTCATAGAATAGAACTTGATTTATAGAATCTGCATCCTAATAGCTTTGGTCTCAATCTAGTTTTGAAGTGTGTGCATGGTTGTTTGGTTAAACAGGGTTAATACATAATTTTTTAGTAGAGTTTAATAGTTTTGGGTGCCTTGTTTTCCTATTTCTTAGATATAATTCCTTACCTGTTAGTGCCTGTCAAAGGGGCAGGCCTACAAATCCATGTTCCTACCAGGTGACCCCACCTCAGCCACAGCTGATGTAAGAAGGGTGTATATTTGACCCAGTGTCAACCATCTCTTACTTCTTATTCTCTCGTCTCCCCACTCAATGATATCCTACCCTGTGGATTCTCTTTTCTCTGTACCTATATGTTTTCTCTTTCCCATTGCTAATGGGTTGATTTATGCTCTCGTTGCTTCTTGCTTGAGTTACTTCTGGCTTCTCAACTGGTCTCAAGCTAATTTTCCTACGGCACTATTTTAATTATGTCATTTGTTCTCTCAGAATACCTCTATGACTTGCCTATTGTCTACTGAATTTAGCTTCTAATCTGTTCTCCCATCACTTTTCCATCTGTGCACTCCTTTATTCATAATGGGGGATTTGCTGTAGCTCAGAATGAGCTCTTACATTTCCACATACTCCTTCCTAACCCCTTTCTCCCCATTTATGCCTCTCCATGTCTGTCCCTCCGGTGCACCCCTCCCTATGTGGCTCACTCCCCAGGCACTTTTTGAGCACGGTGACTATTTTCATAGAAAAATGAACACGGATGGAAGGTGAAAAGGTAAGAGTAGTGCCACATTTTGAAGTTAGGATATCTCATATCATACAGACACTGATCACACCCTGCAGTCTCTCTGCACTCACCCTTCCTCTCCTCTGGCCTGAATCTTGCCCCATTGTTGCTGCTTTACAGGTAGTAGCTGAGTTAAATCATCTATGACTTCTAGGCTTCATAGGTCAGATTAATTGTGCTTTTTACCTCTTCCTTTTCAAACAGCAGCTGCATCTTTCCATATCTGGATTTGTTTGGAGTCAAGCTTTAACTGACTCCCAAAAGATAAAGGTCTATAAACACATAGAGAACAGTAAGTATTTACGTGTTTTAATGCCTATTGCCAAACTCCTTTTTTACAGAACGTCAGTGGTGAAACTGTGTAGATTGCAAATAGACTGTAAGTGTAAACAGACTATAAATATTTCTGGGGAAATGAATAGCAGTATGAACTGAAGACCACAAAATTCCTAACAAATAAACCCAGCAATGCCACTCGGCTAAATCACTAGTTTTCATATTTCGGCAGTTTGTAATGGGAAACTCCCCTGTCATATCCCAAGGAACTGACTTAGAATATAGAACAGAGTCATGTGTCTGGGAATGTTAACCAATTCCAATACTGTTTAACATGTTCTTTTTTGTTGTTGCGAACAATGCAGTTCTTAAGCAATCTAATTAATGCATACACTGACAAACAAATCCAACAAAAGAGGCACTTAGAGGCAGTGTTCATTGAATACTGGAATTTTGAAAGAAAAAAATCTATTAGGTCATGTTCAGCATTTACTTCTGCCAAAGAAGGATTGTTCTTTCAAGTTTATTTTTCTAGCTTTCAATTCTATTCCACTTAAATACCTCGACAACCAAGACTTTTCAAATCTTCTGTGGACAGTTCTCCTGCCTAGTATATTCGCTGTGTAAAGTTTCCTGATAATTAACATATTTCTTTTTCCTTTTGGTTATACACATCCACCATTTATGCTTGGCTCTGCTGACTCATTTGCCACAAGTCTTTAAGCTTTTTTAAAAGATATCATATAACATTATGTATGCTTTCATTGCTTGGTTTTAAGATACAACGTCGTTTTTGTTTTTTTTTTTTTTAAGATTTTTTTAAAGATTTTTTTAAAGATTTTAAAGATTTAAAGATTTTTTTTAAAGATTTTTAAAGATTTTTTTAAAAGATTTTAAAGATTTAAAGATTTTTTAAAGATTTTTTTAAAGATTTAAAGATTAAAGATTTTTTTTAAAGATTTTAAAGATTTTTTTTAAAGATTTTTAAAGATTTAAAGGTTTAAAGATAAACCCACATATTGACCAGATGTATTTGAGAGAGAGAGAGAGAGAGTGCGAGCGAGCGCACCTGGTGGGGAGGGAGGGGCAGAGCATGACGTTGGGCTTGATCTCATGACCCTGAGATCATGACCTGAGCCAAAACAGAGTTGTACACTCAACTGACTAAGCCACCCAGATGCTCCATAAAGTCCAATGTTATTAACTAAACTGGCATTTCTTTTCAGTAACATTAGTTAGGAATGTCAGTCATTCTGTGAATATGTAGATAAAGGGCGTCAGTGAGTTTTATGTGCATTAATAATTTCATGCCTCTTAACATTAACGTCATCAGTATTGGTCAACCAGGCTCCTTCTTTCCTCTTGACCAATGTTCCGAGAACATTATTTACAGGAACCCATTAGTCTACCACTTTCTGTTAAAAGACAACATAGAAACTGGGATGGAGGGGTCATTTGCAACTGTATAAACTTAATTACATAAGATAATTTTTAGTATGAAATTATGAGTTATTATTAACCCACTTATTTTTTGAAATATCTGTTTAAAACATTATTTGTAGGGACACCTGGGTGGCTCAGTGGGTTAAGCCTCTGCCTTCAGCTCAGGTCATGATCCCAGGGTCCTGGGATAAATAAAAAATAAATAAATAAAATAAGATATTATTTGTAATATTTAATATTTGAAATAATACAGCTTAGAGATCATTCTTTGTCTGTAGGATCACACAATTGGTATCTTAAATTCAAGTAAAATTTATTACATACCTTAACTGATATATAATGTTACATTTATTTCTTATTTATCTATTTAGTTGACAATAAATATGAACAAAAGCAAAAAAAAATTTTTTTTTAAAGATTTTATGTATTTATTTGACAGAGAGAGAGGGATCACAAGTAGGCAGAGAGGCAGGCAGAGAGAGGGTGGGAAGCAGGCTCTCCACTGAGCAGAGAGCCTGATGTGGGGCTCGATCCCAGGACCCTGAGATCATGACCCGAACTGAAGGCAGAGGATTTAACCCACTGAGCCACCCAGGCGCCCCAACAGCAAAAATTTTTTAAAAAGTATTGATATCCTTTTCCACCCTATATTAGTTTAATTTAACTTAAATTATCTATTTAAATGATCTATTTAAGCTAAATTAAACTGTATAAACTGCTTTAGGATTGAAATATTTGGTTAATATGTTAATATATTTATATGATATGTTTTAGGACTTATGTGATTCACTAGCTTAATTGAGAGCCTTAAGTAATTTTGGTATAACAAGGAAAGTAAGAATTCTGTCTTTTCTACTGAGGAAAAATTTTCCAGTGAACACAGAGGAAAAACATGATTTTACTTTTAAAATAATTTGATGGGGGCGCCTGGGTGGCTCAGTGGGTTAAGCCTCTGCCTTCGGCTCGGGTCATGATCTCAGGGTTCTGGGATCGAGCCCCGCATCGGGCTCTCTGTTCTGCAGTGAGCCTGCTTCCTCCTCTCTCTGCCTGCCTCTCTGTCTGCTTGTGATCTCTCTCTCTGTGTCAAATAAATAAATAAAATCTTTAAAAAAAATAATAAAATAAAATAATTTGATGATCCATCCTTTGGGATAAATATAATCAAAATGTTTTACTAAAGGATGGATCATTAGATTATTTTAAAAGTAAGATGAGGGGCGCTGTGTGGCTCAGTTGGTTAAATGTTTGACTCTTGATTTCGACTTGGGCCATGATCTTGAGGTTGTGGGTCAAGCCTTGCATTGGGCTTCATGCTCAGTACAGAGTCTGCCCAAGATTCTCTCCCTCTCCCTCTACCCTTACCTTCCCCACTATATGCATGCTTCCTCCCTTTCTCTCTCAAAATAAATAAATAAATAAATAAATAAATAAAAGATCATATTTTTCTTCTATGTTTGCTGGAAAATTTATTTTATTTTATTTACATTCAGTTAATTAACATAGAGTGTATTATTAGTTTCAGAGGTGGAGTTCAGTGATTCATCAGTTGCATATAACACCCAGTGCTCCTTACATCATGTGCCTGCATGAAATAGATTTAATGGTTCAACATCATTATTAATATTTAGTTTAATTGGAAATGCCTTGTATTTCCTTGTAAACATTGTGAAATGATGTATGAACAAGAGTATTTATTGCAGCAATGTTTGTAATAACTAAAGATTAGAACTCACCCACATATTGACCAGATGTAAAAAAGAATGAGGTAAAAAAAAAAAAAATCAGTGGAGAGAAGAATAAGCAGGCTCTCTATATATACAAGAGGAAAATCTCCGTGAGACTTTTCACTGTACATGTTTACGTATTTGATTTTTGACATGAGTTCATTATATTCAAAATAGAAATGAAAAAAAGAAATGGAAATGCCTTGTAGTGGACTTGACTCAAAAGCCATTCTCAAGAAAATCTGAAATTTTGGGAAATTCAGAAATACTGGGTAATTCAGCATAATTCAGTTAAGACCAAGGATATATATCTTAACAAAATTTCAAACTTGTATTTAATTTTAATTAACTGAAAATGCTTTATTGAGAAGGCAGGTTAAATACAGCATGCACACCCGATTTTACAGGACCTGTTATATCAAGAGTACACAAACTTTTTCAAACCTAAAATTTGTGTAATAGGGACAAGCAAACAATGATTGATTTGAGTTTCATTTGATTAAATACTTACATAACTCTTATTAAGGCTATTAGGCTTTGTACTGGGTTAATGGGCAAATGGAGATAATTCGAGCATTATGTTTACTCTTGAGAAATAACTATGCAGGGAGAGAAATGTATAAAAACAAATGCAATAAAGAATAACGGTTGCCACAAAGAAGTCTGCAGAAGGTACAGACGTGCTTAACAGTGATGAGTCAGAGGAATCAGGGAAGGCTGTCCAATGGAGAGGAAGTTTGAGCAGAACCACGAAAGAAGGCTAGATGGACAAGGAAGGGAGCGCATCTCAGGCCAATACATGTTCCACTTGTATCCAACCCCAGCTTTCCAGAAGTGGATTCAACCACGATTGACTTACCATAGAAGAATGTGAGGAAACATATGTCCAGCCTCCTGCCAGACCACTGGTAAACACAGAGAGCCCTGAGGACATCCTCCAACACCCTCCAGGGAACAAACTGTTGGAACTCATAACATTGGCAACCTGGCCACTAGTGACATGCGTCCTGTTACACCTTTTTCACAGTGCCCACATCCACCTTCACTCTTTCTTGGTGCTCTTTGTTTTCTGTCTTGACTCAAGCCTCACTGGACCCTCCCACTCAAATTTGTCCATAATACCCTTTGCAACTCAACATTAGTTGCAATCACCTTCCCTAAATATAATCCTGCTCCTCCTGGCCTTAGGTAAGGTCACTTCCCTACCAACCTCTAGTGGATGTTGCTCAATTTCTCTACCTTCTGCTCTCAGAATTAGAGGGATGCTGATCTCCTTTCCTGTGCCCAATACTGTTTCCATGTCAGGCTCCTCCTGGAAAACCTCTCTCTGCTACTCACACCATCAGTCTGTGATACCCGATCTCTTCCCTGTAACTATCACTGAAAGACGGCCTGGTCAATTTGCCCCCGTTGCTCACTGAAGATTTTAGCCTTGGTTCCTGCTTCTCTCTTAGAACTACTTTAATTTCTCATCTCCTTGAACCTGCTACACTCCCCAGATGTCACCCACACCTATGGCCATACCCTGGACTTTTGGATCACACTAAATTACAAGTCCTGTGGGTTATTTTTGTCCAAGATATAGCTGACATTTTTACAAATCTCTCCATTTTAGCTGCCGTATGCCCAGTTCGAGCCACTGTCTTCTCTTCACTGAGTATGTTTTCACACACCTCCATCTCCCACCCCTAATCTGTTCTCCATAGAGTGGAGTAATGACATTGCTCATCTGCTTAGAAAAATTCCTGAGCCCCTACCTTATGTTTTGAATAAAACTCAAGGTTTCTGCTATGCTTTAGAAGTCCCAGAGGAATCTAGCTCCTCTCTCTTTGTAGCCTCACCTTGTTACCGTTGTGGCCACCTCCTGTCATCCCCCCAAATTTCTCGTCGAGGCCTTTGCCCTTGCTGATGCCTCCACTCAGAAGGTTCTCCTCCTACTCCTCATCTAGCTAGCATCTTATCGCTCTGCCAGCCTCAGATTGAATGTTGCTACCTCAGAGAGACCCTCAGGACCCCCTGTGATTCCCAGGCTTTCAGAGCACTAACTGCAATCTACAATTAGTCAGTGGCATGATTACTATTGTGGTTTTGGGACTGATGTCTGACTCTCCCTCTGGGTCATACATTTCTTGAAAGAAGGGAACATATTGCTTTTTACTACCATTCAACTATATGTATTCTGCTTCCTGGCCCATTATACATGGTTGGTGAGTGTGGTAGGCTGCAGAATGGCCCCTCAAAGATGTTCATGTCCAAATCCCCAGAAACTTCTCATTATAAAGGAGATATTGCGGATGTGATTAAGTTACGGGTCTTGAGATGAGGAGGTTATCCTTAATTAGCTGGGTGGGCCCAATGTAATCACATTGGGTCTTTACAAGAGGCAGCAGGATGGTCCTGGTCAGAGGGAGATATGGTAATAGAAGGAGAGGGGTGTGTGGGGTGGGGTGGGGTGGAGAGAGAGAGGGAGTTAGATTTGCATATGCTTCACTGCTTGCTTTGACCATGGGGGAGGAAGGGGCCATGGACCAAGGAAAGGAAGTGGCTCCTATGGCTTCTCAAGGTTGGAAAAAGCCAGAAAATAGATTCTCACCTGACATCTTCCAGAAGGAATGCAGCCCTGCTAACACTTTGACCTAGAACTTGTGACCTCTGAAACTGTAACATAATAAATTTCTGTTCTTTTAAGCCACAAAATTTGCAATAATTTGTTACAGCAACAATAGGAAATTTATCCAGATTTTGGTACCTGGAAGTGGGGTGCTGCTATAACAAGTATCTAAAGATGTGGATGAGGTTTTGAATTGACCATTGGGCACAGAACAGAAGAACTTTGAGGAGCATGATGGGGAAAAAAAAAAAGCCTAGATTGCCTTGAAATGGATTGCTGGTAAAAATATGGAAATTAAAAGTACTGCTGCTAAGGACGTAGAAGGAAGTGAGGGACATGGTAGAGAAAGTGCAGAGGATCTTACAGAATATCTAAAAAGTCATGGACTATTGGCAGAAACATGGGTATTAAAGCATTGCTGATGAGGGTCCAGAAAACCTTGAGGAACATGTTCATGGAAACCAGAGGACAGGGGATCCTTGTTATATCGTGGAAGAAAGCTTAATGGAATCATGTATTACAGTTATGTGGAAAAAAGAACTTGTATGTGATGAAGTTGGATATGTAGTTGAGATTTTCCAAACAAAATATTGACTTTTCTTCTTTTTTAAGATTTTATTTCTTTGAGAGAGTGAGCACGTGCGCACATGAGCAGGGGGAGGGGCAGAGGAAGAAGCAGACTCCCCACTGAGCAGGGAGCCCAATGCAGGCCTCTCTGCTGGAACTCCAAGATTATGACCTGAGCCAAAGGCAGACACTTAACCGATGAAGCCATTCGGGTCCCCCCAAATACTGGCTTTTAAGCAAAATATTTACCTCCTTGCTACCTCAGATACTGTAAAGCATTTATTAAACAAATAATTTAAGAGTGCCCACCATATAAGCATCAGGCACTGCTGAAGGTCTTGAAGCCATGAGGATGAAGAGTTGGCAAAGTCACTGCCCTCGTGGCCCTTGCAGGTAAGTCATGTGCAGTGGTAGTTATAGACTGGGGTCACACTGCCTGTGTGGCCTGGCTTTGCTCTTGAATGACCTCTGTCGGGTTATTTATGCCTCAGTTTCTCCATTTAAAAAATGGTGGTAATAATAGTACCTACCTCATAGAGATGCTGTGAGGATTATATAAAATAACAAGTCTAAGTGCCTGATCCAAAATGAGTTTTACTTAAATATCACACTGTACCCTCATAGAGTACCCAATACTTCAGTTAGTGGTGTCATAGGAAGAAAATAAGATGAAATTATGTTAAAGTGACAGAGTGGAGGGGAAGCTGGGACTAATTCCTACTGGCTGGTCAGGGGAATCTTCCCAGAGAAGGTGAACTCTGAGCCAAGAACTGAGTACCCTCCCCCCCCCACACACACACAAACTATAGGGCGATCTTGAGGTAGAGTGTCCCATAGAAGGAGTAACAAATGACACTTCCTGGGTTCTTAGACTTCTCTATTAGTTTGATATTAGACCTCCATGACGGATCCTCTAATTTTTTTAAAGTTTTATTTATTTATTTGTGAGAAAGAGAGAGATGAATCCCAAGCAGGGGAGGAGGGGCAGAGGGAGAGGGAGTCTTAAGCAGACTCCTAGCTGAGCACAGAGCCTAATGTGGGGCTTGATCTCACCACCCTAAGATCATGACCTGAGCTGAAACCAGGAGTCAGATGCTTAACTGACTGCACCATGGAGACCCCAGTACTGACAGGTACCTCCCCATTCCAAACAGACATGTTGGGTATACGCAAAAGAATCTTCTAAACAGTAGCAAAACCAATTCTGCAATCTTTAGCTCCTTACTTGCCTCTAATTTATATTTAAAAGAAGTTTGGGGGTGTCTGTGTGGCTCAGTCGTTAGGTGGCTGCCTTAGGCTCTGGTCAGGATCCCAGGGTCCTGGGATCAAGCCCCACATTGGCCTCCCTGCTCAGTAGGAAGCCTGCTTCTCCCTCTACCACTCCCCCTGCTTGTGTTCCTTCTCTCGCTGTCTCTCTCTCTGTGATAAATAAATAAAATCTTTAAAAAATAATAAAATAAAAAGTCTGGAGAGGAGTGCCTGGGTGGCCCAGTTGGGTAAGTGTCTGCCTTCCCTTCAAGTCATGATCCCAGAGGTCCTGGGATCCAGCCCGGAATCAGGCTCCCTGCTCAGCAGGGAGTCATCTTCTCCCTCTGCCTCTGCCTGCTGTCCTCTCTCTCTCTCTCTCTCTCCTCCCACCTCCAGTCTCTTTCTCTCTCTCTCCCTCAAATAAATAAAACCTTTAAAAAAGGGGGAAAAAGAAGTCTGGAGATTGAGCAGGCAAGGAAGAAGAGTATTAGCTGGGGAAAAAAAACAAACAAACAAACAAAAAAACCTGTTACCTAAGCAAATGTGCTTGCCATTTCCCCTTTTCTACCCCAGAGGAGGGAGGGGTGGTTTTTCCATCTTTCCAACACAATACTCTCCAAACACTTTGTGAGGAGATTCGTAGGTTCCTTTGCCTTAAGGGTATGGAGTGGAGCCTGGAGACTCTTGAGAGCACGGGATTTGTGTTCCCTGGTCTATTGGTGTCGAGGGCAATACCAGCCTCTGACTCTCACCTGGGACAGTCCAGGCTGGCTGCTGCTGCCTCTCTCTACAGAGAGTCAAGTAAGGATTTGCCATGGGGTGCCTGGGTGGCTCAGAGGGTTAAACCTCTTACTTCGGCTCAGGTCATGATCCCAGAGTCCTGGGATCGAGCCCCATGTCGGGCTCTCTGCTCAGTGGGGAGCCTGCTTCCCCCTCTCTCTCTGCCTACTTGTGATCTCTCTCTGTCAAATAAATAAATAAAATCTTAAAAAAAAAAAAAGATATCTGAAAGTGACTGGAAACATAACTGGGTCAACCTGATCTCCTCATTAGGGAGGTAGATTCAAAAGTGGGTTTGAAGGGCAGGCATGAGAGAAAAGTAAAACTCTCCCTCATTGCACTCTGTTAATGCTGTTCAGTAAATGGTTGTACTGATTTTCATCAAAACTCCTTGCTCCTGCCACATCTTTTAAAATCCCTGGTGCCTCTCTTCTGGGTGTTTCTGAGATTCTGTGAGAGAAATCAGCTTTTCAGTCGCATTTCCTTCATTGAGCAGTGTGGTTCAAGTTTCTACACAATTATTTATTTGTCCATGATCACCTTAAAAAATATTGCTGTTTCGATGAGTTTCTGGAAAGATGTGGAGAAGGCGCATTTGTTCAGTCTACCACGCTTAATTGGAATCCCAAGCAAATGTTTTAAGGAGAAATGGTAACATTTTCGGTCATTTCAGTACTGCTACTTATTTGTCTATATAGATCACCTTGAACTCTCTTCTTTTTTTCCCCCACAATGGGATTTTTGGTCATTTTGTCATCATCAAAGAGCTGAAATTTAACTAAAAATGAATGCCTGTTGTTTCAGAGAAGAATTTTAATAAGAGGATGAAGATTATAACTTAGAGTTGAAATGGATGGGGTTTGGAGACTGCATGTGGTTTTGATTATTCTGTCTCACATTTTACAGATGAGTGAGAAGTTTTTGTTTATATGCGTAACTATATACATTTTATATACATTGTATTTATATATTTGGACTCTTGGACACTTGTGTCTGGCTTTCTCTGACCTTTATCCCATGGGCCTTTTCCCTTTGCTGATTTTGCTGTGTGTTCTTGTTTATCCTGTAATAATTCTGAGCTGTGGGCATGGAGTCCTGTGAGTCAGCAGGTCACCAAACCTCTTCCAATTTTCTCCTCCATAAAATAGGATTTATAGTAATCCTATCTACCTTATAGTGTTGTGAGTATAAAATGTATGTGGAACTAAGAGCCTGATGGAGGATACATCTGATAGAGGGTGGTTGTTATTATGGAGTGTGTTAACCATTCGTTAAAGAGCATCTTGTGTTTGTTGGTGTATGCTCATGCCTTTTGTCAGGTGACAGTGACCTACAAATGAATTAACTCTCAAATCTTTGATGACTCATTCGATGGGAACAGCAGGTTCACAAGCCAGTTTATAAGGATTCCTGCTTCTTTCACTAAAATGTGTGTGTGTGTTCACTACCTCACAAGTATTAAATAATTTGGAACTTATTTTATGGTCTGAATGTATCCCTCCCCCCCCAAAAAAAGTCACATGCTGAATGTCACCCCCAAAGGGTATGGTATTAGGAAGTGGGGCTTTTGGGAAATGACTAATCCTTCATGACTAGGATTAATGCCTTACCAAAGAGGCTGTAGACAGATCCCTTGCCCCTTCCACCATGTGAGGACACTGAGAAGTCTGTAACACAGAAGAGGGCCCTCACCAACCAGGACGGCATTGTGCTTCTGGATTTCCAGACTCGAGAACTGTGCAAAAGAAATTTCTGTTGTTTATAAGCTCTCGGTCTGTGTATTCTGTTCTAGCAGCCCAGATGGACTAAGACACTTTTCCCTTGTTTTCCGCCCTCTTCTCTTCATGCTTTCCTGTGATGTGTCCCTGGCAGTCTGCACAGTAAACACATTCATGGCAGAAGGTTATGAAGTGGGGAAAGCACATGGAGTGGATTTTGACAGAAACTCTGGAGGTTCTCTAGTTGTGACTAATAGGAACTATTAGAACAAAATGTACCAAAGATAAAGCATAAATCCACTCCTTCTACAATTATATTTCTCTTCTTTTTAAACATTTTATTTATTTACTTAGAGAGAGAAAGAGCACGAGTTGGGGGAGGAGCAGAGGCAGAGGGAGAAGCAGGCTTCTGGTTGAGCAGGGAGCCTGATGCAGGACTCAATCCCAGGACCCTGGGATCAAGACCTGAGCCAAAGGCAGATGCTTAACCCACTGGGTCACCCAGGTGCCCCTATAGTTGTATTTCTTACAAAGTTTGTCCATTGGCTGTGTTGAGGTGGAGGGAATGCTTCTGAATATCTCATTAAATAGACCAAAGATCTGTCAGGGAGGTGATAGCTCTTCGGATAAAGAAAGCAAAGCACTGAGAAGGCTTCGGGGCTGGGATGGAGCATACCTCGATGCCACAAGGACCAGACTGCGTGACAGCTGACAGAGTACAAATTAGACTCCAGGCAGAATCCCAGGGGCGACTGGCTCTGTGGTTCCAGATTTAGAACAGCCTTGTACTCAAGGAGTCCTCCGTTCTTGAGAACTGTGCATTCATGCCTGCGTATGTAAACACCATGCGGGGAGACTGGAGGCTTCATAGTGAAACCTGGCCTGCCCCCCTTGTCTGCCAGCCATTGGGGCAGCGCCCAGAATCGCCCCATTCACTGTCTGCTCCTTTTTTTTCTGTGTCAGGCCCCAGAGGGCTGGAATATACTCCAGAAGGGCACCTTTCTTCCAGTTCCTCCTGCTCCAACCTGTGTCATACATTCTCAGGAGGATGATAGCACCTTTGACTTCTTGAATCCAGTGCCTTAAAAAGACTCCCCATTGCCCGTAGAATAATAAGGCATAGATGTTCCTTAATAATCCTCACACGACCTGCCCCAAATAATTCTCATTAATCTCTTTTATCTTCTACGTCACGCAGTTTCCTGTGACTAAACCATACTTCCTCTGTACGGCTGTCTGCTTTAAAGAGCTGTGTGGTGATGCTGCATTGCACTGTAGACCTGTTATAGGCTATTTTATTTGGCCAGAAATAATTTATGACCAATAGGCTGTTATTCTGATGTTTTGAAGTAGCTGGAATCACCACAACAAAAAACACCAGGTAAACATAAAACACACAGATGCTAACACTTTTAAAACTGTCTCTTCTTTATGACAGAAGATAGATTGGTAGAGAGAAGTGCAGTTCTTTACTGTTGAGCCTGTTTTTACACAACAGGTGATTGCAGCATTTTAAAGTCATAACTTCTGCTTTTACTTTCATTCAAATGCACAAGCTGAATTGCTATTTAGAAGCTATCTGTGGTGGGATGCCTGGGTGGCTCAGTGGGTTAAAGCCTCTGCCTTCAGCTCAGGTCATGATCTCAGGATCCTAGGATCGAGTCCCACATCCAGCTCCTTGCTCAGCAGGGAGCCTGCTTCTCTCTTTGCCTCTGCCTGCCCCTCTGCCTGCTTGTTCTCTCTCTCTCCCTGACAAATAAATAAATAAAATCTTAAAAAAAAAAAAGAATAAAAGCCATCTGTGGCAAAACTTTTGCATATTAGAAGCCTTAGGATATGTCTGTTTTGTAAATTGAGACTGTCATCTATTGGGCTTATTACTTATACTGGGGAGAAAAATGTTTGCCATCATCATTAGTGAGAAAGAGCTTCCATACCAATTTTTTAAAGTAGAGAAATAAGTTAACCAGACTTTTTTGAGGAGGTGAGTTTTAAGTCACTTGAGGACTATACCAGATCCAAACAGTAAAGGATTTCCAGTAGAAGATTACTCCAGTAATCTGAAGAAAGGCAAACAAAGAAACAAACAAAAATACTGGCTCTCCTAGTACAATGGAAGAAGGTCTGGCCACACTGAGTGGTTGGTTCGCCAAGAGGATTTATGGAGCATCTAAGGTCAAACCACCACTTCTCAGCCAGGCAGCAGGGTTTTCAGGAAACCATGCCACAAGGTTTGGTTTATAGACAAGTGAAGTATCTATGGAGCCTTTCTTCTCTCTAAAATTATAAATAATTCCAGTTTCACAGATGCCAAATTTTCTCTAAATCCTTTCAGATTCATACTGATGAATCTTCACCGTAATTATTAATTATAACTACCATTAATTGAGAATTCACTGGGTGCTGGCATGGGCTTTGCGTGAATTTCTCATTCAGTGTTCATGAATAGCATTTCACAAATGGAGAAACTGAGGCACAGAGAGGTGCAGTAACTAGACCCAGCTTGCCAAACTATGAAATCTGGCAATGTCACCCCAGACTCTATGTGCTTCACTGCTGTATTATAGGGTCTCTTTATAAGCTTGGTAACCTTCCGTTAGAATGAAGAAACAACTGTGACATACTCTATTCAATGGTTTGCAAAATGCTCTAGCTTACATAGTTCATTTTTACCTCTGCAGGGAAGGTATCTGAGGTTCAAAGATACAAACGTGAGGTTTAGAGACATCAAGGTCACATCTCTACTAGATAAGGGAGCTGGAGCTTGAAACAAAGTCTTGTAATGAACTCAGAACTCATGGCTTAGTAAGACTCAGAAAAAAGTTCCAAGGGGACTACACAGAAACTAGAGGGGATTAGCAAAATATCTTATTAATAGATACAGGCAGTTTTAGCAAGGAGGGTTCAGTATATCTATGACACAGAGCCTGAACATATCACCTCATTGAAAATCTGTTTTTTGATTCTTCTATGCCTAATACAATAGAGTTTATATAGGTACCAGTTTTCTGTTCTCCCTCTCCCTCTCTCCCTGTGTGTGTGTGTGTGTGTGTGTGTGTGTGTAATATATCAGTTTATAATATATCAATTTTTTTGGATTACCACAATAAGTTTAGCTGACATCCATCATATCAATTTTTACTTTAAATAAAAAACATGGTGGATTTATATATTCAAGCAGTTTATTCAGAAAATATTTTTTGAGGTTCGCACATTGGCCTGGTTATGTATTAAGTATTGGAAATCCAAAAGACCGGCGTCTGGGTGGCTCAGTTGTTAAGTGTCTGCCTTTGGGCTCAGGTCATGATCTCACAGTCCCGGGATCGAGCCCCCACATCAGGCTCCTTGCTCAGCGGGGCGTCTGCTCCCTCTCCCTTTTCCCCCCCCTCCCGACCCCACTTACGCTCTCTCTCTCTCCCCCCAATAAATAAAATCTTAAAAGAAAAAAGAAAGAAAAGCAGAAAGAAAGAAAGAAAAAAGAAAGACACAATGAAGTCGGTGCCCAGCAAACAAGCAGGGCAGTAATCTAGCATTACAACTGCTCTAGCAAGTATAAGGCTAAACTAGCATCTCCAACCTCCAATCACAGCCCTGGGGATGCAGGAGGACTTCCTGAAGCAGTATGCAAGTTAGGAAGCTAATCAATTTCCAGGTTCCTAACCTTTAAGTCTTTCCCAGTTCCATCCTGCAGGAACACATTCAAGGAGGAAGCATCTTGCTGGTTCTCTTTGCTACCTCCCATTACATAACAGCCCTTCTCCGAGTCTACAAAGAAGAAGCTTTTCTTTCATTCACTCTGAATTGTCTGGCAAGCCACCAGAACATAAAGAAATCGATGGATCACGTTATAGTGTCAGAAAAACCTTGTCTAATCAAGTCACCATAAAGCCACTGCCAGGCTTCCTGTCTGTCTTACCGCTGCTTCTCTCCCACTCGGGGTGAAGGATGGCATTAGAAACCAGAAGTTTTGGTGTGCGTTGACATAGTCTCCATTCAGACTATGTTAAAGATGGAAGCAGCAGGGGCAATGCCATTTTGTTTAAAAATCTTGCCTCTTCTGTGCCTTGACTCTGGTTTGTGAATCATCAAGGCTGGAGAGGAACGCTGAAGAGGGCGGTCCTTATTTCATCCAGGTGACAGACGCATGGCAGGCCTCCAGGCTTTATCTCTCCATGTTAAAATTAGAGTATTTGAGGTTTATTTAAAAAAACAGATCAGGAATGACAAATCTGTGGGTTGTGCCCTTGTACTACTGTCATGGTAGACTCTCTTCCCATCTGTGTCTCTGTCGCATATTTAGAATGTTCTCAAAGGGGTATTAAATACTCTGTTTACTTCTGATGGAGAATAGCATATCTAAGAGCAAAAGAGACGTAGCTAAGAGAAGTTAGTATTTTATGTTTTCTTGAAGATGTGTTACACTCACAGGAAAAGCATTTTTTCTTTCTTTTTATATTTTTTAAAGATGTTGTGTATTTATTTGACAGAGACCACAAGCAGGGGAGCTGCAGGGTGAGGGGAAGGGAGAAACGGCTCCCCACTGAGGAGGGAGCCTGACAGGGGGCTCGATCCCAGGACTCTGGGATCATGACCTGAGCCGAAGGCAGACACTTAACCGACTGAGCCACCCAGGTGCCCCAGGAAAAGCATTTCCATTAACTTTTTCCAAAAGATTAGTGTATCCCCAAATACCACATTTTCCTTTGTGCTTATCTTTTGCTCAGTGTCAATCATCAACCACATCTCATTCCTCCCCCTATTTACCACATAATTAAACCAATTTATCTTAGTGGTCATATATTGTGGGTTCCGCTGTAAATAATGCACTTAACAACCATGAATAAAACTTAATACATCTGGGTTGTAGCCCAGAGCCTTTTCTTCTTGCTGTTAATTTCCTCCAAGTAGATTAACCTGGACTCTTAGCAACACAACAGCTACTTATGGGCTGGTGTAAAACAAAATGTTCTCTAAAGCAATCCAGGATATAATACTCTGGATTTTAAAAAACCAGTCTCATTTAATTAGGATTAATTTCTCCCTCTCAGAGTTCATATGTGATTCTATTTTGGTAAAAAGCAAAATTAAAAGCTTACTTATTTCCAGATGTGAAATGCTATTTCTAGTCTAGATTCTATCTGGAATCCTCAGGTGTCTGTTCCTCTTCGTCCATCTGTCACTTCTGTTTAGGGTACTACACGATGACCCAGAGTTTGCCATACTCAGGGTTTCTTCTGTGTGCAGAGGAAAATGGGAAGTGCAAATGAGGGTGAGAGGAAGGTCAGGAAGGGAGAGATGAAGAAAGAATCTCAAGGGACAGCTGCAGAAGGTGCAGATCCCCACACGTAGACTGAGCTCAGCACTTGAATGGCCTTAAACCTGTTTCAGCTTTAACAATAGATTTTACTTGGGCAATATTTGCCCATTCTGGTGTAACTTATGTGACTCTAGTGCTTAACAGCTGCTGTTGAAGCTAGTGTTCTTACTCAGTTCTGTAGTGTTAGAATATCCTTTGTTGAAGATGTGAATGAAGTGTGCATGTGCATCGACTGTTGAATTCACTTTTGTGCCATTTTTGTAAATACAATAGTTTTGCACAACCTCTCACAAATGTCTGTATTAATTTCACATATTAAAAAGTAGATGATGTGCCAACCAGAAGCACAAGAGTTCCTACACAAAACTCTGTATGTCATTAGAGCTTTTCTATAGTAAGAGTAGTTTACAATCTTGGGCTTATAGAATACCAAACAAATCTTTGCTTAGTCTGTCATAGACTTAAGCTTTTTCATTTGTTATTAATATCTATGACATTCAGTGGCCTTGTGCAGATATGATATGTTGCTTAGGCATATCTTTGTCCTATGCAGAACATTTCATTTTGACTTTTATGAAAATTGCAATTCATGTAATTTATATAAACTTTTTTAATGTAGAAACTTTTTACTTCCACAGTCAATTTGGGGACACTAGAATAAAAGGCTTCGATACTCTGCCAAAAAAAAAAAAAAAAAAAAAAAAGTGTGTGCGCCCAGGTTCTGTAACAAAGAACACTGTGTGCTGGAAGCTTTGGTTATATGTGAGTTTTCTTTACTAGGTCAGAAAAATTGCTTGTATTGAACTCACATGGGTTGACCTGGGCACCCAGTGCTCCGCCTCGGTATCAGTTGATCACTGTGTCCTGAGCTTTCCTCGGGGAGCGGAGGGGCAGCTTCACCTCTCCCAAGGGGCTACCTGTGCAGCCTTCTGCATTTGCCCTCTATGAGCAGGCTGTGGTTGTGGCACTTGATGTGAACTCGGTTAAGAAGATTTACAGATTATGCCAGCCAGTATTAATTGATAATCCTTGCAAAAAGGAAAACTGGCCTTAAAAGATATCTGCAAACAAAACAAACACAAACAAAAAATTAAAAGCATAAAATCAGAATAAAGAAAATATTGGAAACGTAAAAACAAGGATCTAACAAAAATAAGACAGCCAATATTTTTTCAGTTATTACAAGTTCTCCATTTTTCATGTTCCAAGATAAAAATATTAATAATTTAGGGGTGCCTGGGTGGCTCCATTGTTAAGCCTCTACCTTTGGCTCAGGTCATGATCCCAGGGTCCTGGGATCAAGTCCCGCATCAGGCTCCCTGTTCAGCGGGAAGCCTGCTTCTCCTTCTCCCACTCCCCCTGCTTGTGTTCCCTCTTTCATTGTCTCTCTCTGTCAAATAAATAAATAAAAATCTTTAAAAATATATATTATGATTTAATCAGAACTGATAGCAGTGGGCCATAGATTTTTGGCGTCATCAAGACTGTTTAAGAGGGATTTATATCTACTGTCATTAATGATTACTTGGGTCTTGTGCATATTGGGCCTTTAGCCAAGGATGGTATAAGAAAACAACCGTAACTTGGAAGACATTTTAAAATGTGAATTACTTCATGATTATGTCATCTTTTTTACTACTATTTGTGTGTATGACTTATAATGTATTAAGTTATTTTCATAAATAACTAAGCAAACATGTTAGACTTGTATGCTGCTTTGGTTAACATTGCTGTGTAACCAAACAACCCAAGGTATTGTGGCTTAAAACAGCAATGTACTATTATCTTTCATGATCTGTGGGTCATCTGGGTTCAGCAAGGTACTTTTAACCTGGGGTTTCTTACGTGGTTTCAGTCAGAATTCTGGAAGCTCTGCGGGGCTGGATGTTCAAGATAGAACTCATGTGGCTGGCAGTGGATGTTGAATGTTGGCTGGGAGCTCATCTAGTTTTTTGTGAGCCCACACATGGTCTCTCCACGAGATTCGAGCTTTATACAGAATGGTGTCTGGATTCCAAATGGGGGAGACACAAATGCCTTCCAAGAGGAAGGAAGCGGAAGCTGCCAGGTCAATGAAAGTATGCCCCTAAAAATGGAACAGTGTTACTTCTACATTTGTGCCATATTCTGCTGCTCAGCGGGGAGCCTGCTTCTCTCTCTCTCTCTGCCTGCCTCTCTGCCTACTTGTGATCTCTGTCTGTCAAATAAAAAAAAAGGGGGGGGAGGGAAAATAAGCCACCCCATGATGGGGTTGGGCAGAAGAGTATATATAACGGAAGATAATATTATGGCCATCCTTGAAAAATACAGCCTGCCATAAATGCTAACGTTTTTCCTGATGGGGTGTATAATCATAACATTTGGACTACTGGAATAACTCAGAATTATAGGTAAGATCACATACTTTGTGGTCAAACCGACTTCACCTAGAGTTCTCCGATCTTTGGGAAATTTAGCTGACCTCTCTGAAAATTGAGAAAATAGAATCTATGGGGTGGGGTGGGGACACTTTTGAATATTAGATAAGAAAATGTATACCCAAAGTGCCCAGAATATCATAACTGGCTGGATTAGTAGCAGATATTATTATGGTTTTGAGTTGGGGAGTGACTGGTTTAGAAAAAGCTTTTCAGAGCAAGCGCTCAGATGATAGCTTGGAGGATGTATCAGATAGAGAAGGTGGAAGATCAAGGATGGGGCCAAGGGGACCACTGGGGAGACCACCATCAGGTGAGGACCATCAGGGAAGGAGAGAAGCAGGAGAAGAAATGTGCAGGCAGAAGTCTCAGTGTGAATTGGTGACTCACTGAATGGGGTGAGAAAGGGAAGGGAAACATTTAGAGCTACGCTTTTTTGCTTCTGAGATTGAGGTTTCCTAGACAGTAAGTAAATTTTATTAAGAATCTGGTCTCATAAAATCATCAAGTCCTAATGGAACATCATTGTGTGAAAGTCATATTTTTTGGTTTTTGTTTTGTAAATCAATTCCTTTTATTGGTAAAATTATTGTTTAAAGTAGAAAGCATGACATTAAAGATGTCATATCATTATATTTCAAATAAAGTTAGCTGTTATGGGTTGAATTGGGTCCCCCCCAAACGATATGCTGAAATCCTAAACTACCTGTGAATGTGATCTTATTTGAAAATAGGGTCTTTTCAGATGTAATCAAGTTAGAGTGAAGTAAAGCTAAAATAGGAGGGGCCCTTAATCCACTATGACTTGTGTCCTTATGAGAATAGGGAAATAGAGACACCTGTAATCTCCCCTCAGAGACTGAAGTGCTGCGGCTGTGCACCAAGCAACACCTGGGGTTACCAGAAGCTGGAAGGGAGGGAGGGGAGGATTTTCCACTGCAGGTTTTAAAGGAAGCCAGGCCCTGCCCACACCTAGCCCCCAGAACCCCAAGACAGTGTGCATGTGTTTAAAGATTTATTTATTTATTTTAGGACGGGAGGGGCAGAGGGAAAGGGAGAGAGACACTCAAGCAGACTCTGCACTGAGTGTGGAGCCTAATTTGGGCCTCCATCTTTCAACTGGAAAGATCATGGCTGGAGCTGAATCCAGGAGTCCGATGCTTAACCAACTGAGCCACCCAGGTGCCCCCTTATCTGTGGTTTTAAGCCAGCCAGTTTATGGTACTTTGTTACCATAGCCCTAAGAAACAGATATAGTAACTATCTATATATACTACAATGTTGTATTCATTTTACTTGGTTAAAGGGGCATGGCATTAAATAAGCCCAACTAATCCTTTTGTCAAGATTTCTTTCCCATTCGCCTTTCCAGAGATGTGAGGTGGGGCTTTCTCAGGACAGCTAAAAGCTGTGACTCGTCTCTCTGTGCCTTCCAAATTGCAAGCAGAAACTTGTAAATCATAGGTATGCAATTTGAGAACCAAACTGGGCCTTTTAAAAATATTTCATTAAAAACAAAAAGAAACAGGGGAGCCTGGGTGACTCCGTGGGTTAAGCCTCTGCCTTCGGCTCAAGTCATGATCTCAGGGTCCTGGGATCAAGCCCCACATCTGGCTCTCTGCTCAGCAGGGAGCCTGCTTCCCCCCACTCTCTGCCTGCCTCTCTGCCTACTTGTGATCTCTGTCAAATAAATAAAATCTTAAAAAAAAAAAAAAGAAAGAAAGAAAGAAACAATGAGGGTGCCTAGGTGGCTTGGTCAGTTGAGCATTGACTCTTGGTTTTAGCTTAGGTCATGATCTCAGGATCATGAGACCAAGCCCAGAATCAGGCTCTGCATTCAGTGCAGAGTCTACTTGGGGTTCTCTCTCTCTCTCTCCTCCCTCCCCCACCATACTCTGTCTCTCGAAAATAAATAGATAAGTCTTTGGGTAAAAATCCCTCAAACGGCTAAATACATATTTTTAAGGTTCCCCCCCATATAATATTGTTCTGATCATTAATATATCTAATCAAAGAGCTACCTTTAAGTGACAAAGAATCATGATTTTTAAAAATTAAAAGTAGAAATGTAACAGTAGCTAATGCTTATTGAGCAATACCAAGATGCTAAGTATTGCTGGGTCCTTTATACATATCTTCATGCTGAATCTCATCACTGCCTTATTCCTCTGATTTTACACGTGAGACTCAAAATAGGTAATTTGCCAAAGGTCATACAGCTGATAATTGATAGAGGCAGGGTACCAACCCTCCACTAGGACCAAATACATGACAATACTAAAGTCTCCACTGAGACGAGAGCCACATGTGGCTAGTAAAATATAAAAGAAAATTAATTAAAATTAAACAAAATTAAAAATTCAGTACCTTGGGCACACTAACCACGTTTCAATGCTCTGTAGCCCCATATGGCTTGGTATATGTAGAAAACATTTTCATCATTGTAGAAAGTTCTGTTAGGGAGCCCTGGTCCAATCCCTTAACAGCATACATTGAAAACCCAGTTAAGGGGAGAGAAGGAATAGCAGAAGGAAGAGGACAGAGGAAAGAGAAAGATTTAGAGTGAGGGAGAGACTTTTAGTGAAGAAAGAAGCCTACGGTATAGGAGTCCAGTGGGCTCTGAGGACATTTTTAGTCTGTTATATTGTAAATGTCGGCAGTGGAAATTCCAAAGCATATTAAAATATACTTTAAAAATTAGAGAGCTACAATATAACAGATAAATCTCAACTGTGTGCCTGGCATTGAGTGAGGGAGGACTTCTAGGTTGACAAATAGGCATAAGTTACCATCATAAAAATTAGAGCAACAATAATCAAATAATTAAAGTATAGCAGTTATTTTGAAGTGGAAAAAATTCTATGGAAATAAATAGCAGAAGAGCCCATGGTAACCTTGATAGGGTTCAGGGGTGCCTCTCTGAGGACAAAGTGCCATATAAACTGAGAAAGGATTAGACAACCATCCAATGGCAGGGGGGCTTTTTAAGGCAGATGGCCAGCTGCAAGAAGGCCTGGTGTGAAGAAGGACTCAAATAGTTAAATGTGTGGCTGGAGAGAGGGAGAGCAGCAAAAGGTGAGCCAGGGAGTTAGTTGGGGCAGGAATCATAATTTGGGATGGGTGGGAGAGCTTGTTAAAATATTTGTCATAAGAGTGATGAGTGGGTATTTTTTAGCCTACAAGGGATATGTTCAGATTTGCATCTGGAGAGGATTTCTGTACATGCTAAGGATGCTTTAAAAGGAAGCAAAGTTGAAGAATGGGGAGGCTACTTGGAAGCTGTTTGGTACTGGGATGGCAGAAATATGTCTGGAGAAATGGCGACTGTCAGGATATTTGGAGCTAGAATGTATAGATATTGGCAATCACTTGGTTGTGTTTGAAGGACAACCTTCAGGTTTCTAGTTAGGGCAACTGCCTTGGGTAGGAGTCTGCAACCTACAGCCAACTGGCCAATCTGCTCTGTCTTATTTTTGTAAATACAGTTTTATGGGAAACCAGCCATGCCCATTCTTTTACATACTGCCCATGGCTGCTTTGAAATACATTGACAGATCTGAGTAATTGCAGCAAAGACCCCATAGCCCTAAAGGCTAAAGTATTTACTATCTGGCCCTTTAAGAAAATGCCAACTGAGATAAATGATCATTATTTTCATTTATTGAGGTATTAACACTTACTGAACAATGTTCTAAATAATTTTCATATGGTATGTATGTTATGATACTCCATCCCAACTGGCAAACATGAAGTGTTGCTGTTGTCCCATTTACAGAGACACGGATGTGACATTTTCACTCATACCCATAGCAGCAGTTACCACCTCCATGCCACGGACTCCTCAAATGTTGACTCCTAAACCAGACCTCTCATCTGAACTTCAGACAAGTATATCTCCAACAGCCAGTCTCAGAGATGGCCCAAAACTCAGTATGCCCCAAACCAGATTCCTGCTTATCCCCTCAAACCACATCGTCTTTCAGTGTACCATTTTTCTTAGTGAATATCACCAACCAGAAGAGCAAGCCAGAATTGAAGGAGCCTTTCTTGGCACTTCTCTCTCCCTGTTCCTTCTCTTGTCCATTCTATTGAAAGATTGCTGAAATCTGGCTGCTTCTTTTCATCTGAGTCACCTACCACCTGCCAAGTCCATCTTATTAATAGGATCATCATTTATGTGGGTTCTGTAATAGCTTTCTTATAAACCCATTTCACTTCACCAATCTTCAAACTGCAGCCAGAGTGTGCTTTCTATCCTGTCCACTTCTACCTCCATTCCTCACCTAATCTAACCTTTCCATGGCTTTGCTTGTTCTTAGGATTCCTATCAGTTTTTATTGTGTTTTCATGTTGTTTCACTGTTTTTGATTTACTCTACAGATAATGGATAGGAAAGCAAAAAATCATTTTTTTTAAAGATTTTATTTATTTATTTGACAGGCAGAGATCACAAGTAGGCAGAGAGGCAGGCAGAGAGGGAGAGTGGAAAGCAGACTCTGCCAAACAGAGAGCCCGATGCAGGGCTTGATCCCAGGACTCGGGGATCATGACCTGAGCTGAAGGCAGAGGCTTAACCCACTGAGCCACCCAGGTGCCCCGCAAAAATCATTCTTGTCAATAAATTCTGAATAATAATTCAGAATAAATAAATAATAATAAATTCAGAAATAAATTCTGAGGGTGAAGGTTCAGTTAATTTATCTTCTCAATTGTGGAAGAAGCTAGTTTCATATCCATTACAAATTGATGTCACTGTTTCTGACTCAGAAATGTGTCTGTTCTTCGAGTAAGTTTTAACATCTGCCTGGTAACTTCATTACAGGAATTAATACAAGACTACAGACTATAATACAAGTTCATTTTATATGTATGTGACAGTCATGCTTTTACCTTTATCAGGGAAATTATCCTTTAACTCTATGAGGCACTATGCGTGGTTGGCTGTCGGCCAATGCTCCCAGCCTCCCCCCGAACTCTGTGCTTTCTCCACTCCAGCCCTGGCTCTCTTTAGTTTCCTGTAAGCACCATGTTCCTTCTCCCCTCAGAGAGGTCCTTTCCTGGAATTCACTTTCACCCCAGATGTTTTTTCATCCCTTCTTGTAGTAAATATGTTTTATCTGCCAGGTCTCTAATTAAGAATCCCTGGCTGGAAAGCCTTTCCAGACCTTTCCAAGCGGGATACATTCCATTATTAGAGGCTGGTAAAACACAGGTGGAGCTTGTTACTTTTGCAGTTTTACATTGTAGAATTTATTGATGCTTTCCAACAAAGTAACATTTTTCTAGATGGCTGCAGGCATTGCATGATAATGGGATGGAGGTAGGCTCACACTGCATCCCAGCACTTAGCCCAGAGCCTTTGCTTTCACAAATGTTAACTACAAAATAAATATCTTATATTTTTGGCTGTAAATACTGCTCAGGAGAGCGGTGGACTGACAAAATATGTTTTTGGGAGCCATTACCACATAGGGTCAGCCATGAAAATGCACAGGAAGCATGGGGCACCTGGGTGACTCAGTGGGTTAAAGCCGCTGCCTTTGGATCAGGTCATGATCCCAGGGTCCTGGGATCGAGCCCCACATCAGCCCCACATGGAGCTCTCTGCTCGCCAGGGAGCCTGCTGCCCCCCCCCCCCGCCTCTGCCTGCCTCTCTGCCTACTTATGATCTCTCTCTCTGTCAAATAAATAAATTTTAAAAAGAAAGAAAGAAAATGCACAGGAAGCAAAACCATTGGGCTGAGCAAAATGAAGGCTATTAGGAGCCTTGTTCAGGTGAATGACTGGACAGGAATCCAACTGCAGCCACTTGAAGTGGGAAGAAGTAGAAGCAGTTAATACAGATGCCCTTGCGCAGTTTGGCTCTGACAAGATGAGAGGTACAAGTGGCACTGTGGTAATTCTTTAATAACCTCATTCTTGTATTATATATGCTTTCTTGACTGAAAAGCAAGGATTTACAAGTAATATGTAAAATAGCAAGAAAACTGGAGCTGTGTAGTATCTACCTTTAAAACAATTAGACTTTTAATGCTCCTCTGGTGTAGTCAGTTAAATCAAGCTTTTGAATGCAAATCAATTGTTAATTCTTCAGCCGAGGGTTCCTTATTTTTAGGCATGGGGACAAGGTTGGAAAATGGCAGCCTTAGAGTTTAGTCTGTACTTTCTATTTTTAATTTGATTTTAAATTTCTTCAAAGAGACTGGTTTCCAGGGATCTGTGACCTGCCTGGGCTATCTGGTCTTTGGAGCTTCATAAGAGGCTTTTCTATGCCTTTTATGAAAGGAAAGGAGGAAGGGAAAAATGAATGTCTTCTGAGTTGATAAGATTAGAGCTATATTGTCGAGAAGGCTGTATGAAATCAATTCTAAAACCAGACCAGATTTAACCGCACTTACCCAGAATAAATGGCCCTCCTCCTTTCCAAGAACAAATCAGCCTAAGTCACCACTTCCTATTAGTTCTGAAGCCCAGAAAAGCTCGTAACTTAGGCTGACGTTGCCCTAAGAGAACACAGCAGAGGAGGCAGTAGCTTCCTTTTCCCTTTCAAAGGTCGCTTTATCAACTCTCTTTATAAATATTGCGCTCACGGGCTTACATCAGAAAGCTCGAATCGATTGGGGAGCTCTCCACAGTCTATTTTTGCCTGAAAACGCTGAATAGGGTGGGTCTAAGTAGCACTGGGGCAGAAAGAGCTCGTAGAGATATGACTGAGCCTGGGAGCCCTGCTACACCCCGCAACAAATCCACTCGAGTAGGTGGTGCAAAGAAATTGAAAACCCAGACTGACGTTTTCCCTCATCAGTTTGCGCGTGCGGGTGGGTGGCAGATGAGAGCAGTGCCCGGCTGCCAGTCCTGGGCCGCAAACTGCCTTTAGTCGGTTTGTGCAAGGAAACTCTCCCCTAATGTAAATTAATTTCCCCCAAGGTGGCCTTCGCCTTGGCCGAGGGGCGTTTCCGGGCCGCTTACCCAGGGGTTGTTTGGTAAATAAGGACGCTCATGAAGTGCCTGCATTTGGAAAGGCGCTCGCCTGCGGCGCGCATTCCGGCGCCCCAGCCCGGGACCAGGTGGAGGGGACGAAGGCTTTGGTTTTCCCCACTGAACGGCGAGAAGGACCCGACGGGTGGAGGCTCCTCCTCCAGGGATGCTGGAGGGACTGCGTCGTTCCCTGCGCCTCGCCCTGGCGCGGGGCCCCCGGCTGTGGCAGCCCGCGCCGCGCAGTCCGTGCGCCGGGGCTTGGCTGCGCCGCCCGCTTTCGCGTCCAGCCGCGCGCTGCGTGCCGCCGCCGCTCTCCGCAGCCCCGCGCTCCCGGAGGCTCCCCATGGCCAGCCCGACCTGCGCCGCTGCGACCCTCGCCCGTCAGGTACCTGAACCCGGGCGTTTGTGGAAGGGGGGCGGAATGGACCCGGGGTCTCCGAAGCCAGCCAGCCTGGTCGGGCGCAGTGCTGGCGTTTCCTGCATCATCCTGCTTCGCCGCGCATCGCCGTCGTCTCCACCCAGCCGTTTCATCCTTCCCCAACCCTAAGCGAAATCTAGACCTCCAGCCCGCAAACTCCGCTTTGGAGAGGCCCCTGCCCGCCAAGTCTAACGGCCAGCCGGTGACCCGCTCTGGAGCGCGGCGCGGACAGCCACCGGGAACGCGAGGGTCGCCATGGAAGCCGCTTTGGGGGAGGAGGGGGAAGCGGAATTTCTGGGTGGCCAGAACTGACAGCCACATCCTCCGTGCTTTCACCACCCCCAAATATTTTGACTGCAGCCTTCTGCCTCCTTGGATCCCTCCCTTTCCCCCCCTCTCTCACGTAGCTATTTAGCAGATTAGGATTTTTTATTTTTTTCTTTTCTTTTTAAAGGTCTGCACCGTTCCCCAATTCATCCCACTTCTATTGTGTTCTTAAGTATCTTTTTTATATTACTGCCTAATTCCCTGAGGTTTTGTCCTTAACCTGTGAGGTTTGGTGTCCACGCGCCTGCATTGCAGGACCCTGTCCTTGGAGAAAATGGTTCATTCTCGTCCTCATCCCTTTTCCAGTCTAGCTATTGTGCGCGAGTGATTGACAAGACCACGAGGCTGAGCGCGCCCAGGAGATTTTTCTATAAATGGCTTAAAACCCTAGTCTAGACTATTTACTCAGATATAAGGGGGGACAATTACCTTCTTGTTCTTTGCTGGTGAGCCCTGGCTCTGTAGGGCGACCCTGGAATTTAACCGGTTGCCCTAAGCCAGCGGTGGAGGACGAAAACAGCTGCGTCGTCCGGAAGGGTAGAAAGTGAAGGACAACACTCCCAGGACGCTCTCCTTTGGGGCTGGTGCCTGGGTGCTTGAGCCTCCTTTCCCTGTTTGCTCCGGTACCTGAGCGGAGCCCGCGGTGGGATGGTAAGCGATCCTGATTACCCCAGGCCGCAGTTACCCACCAGGCTTTACTTAATGAATTTAATTCTTCTTTAAGGACTGCAATAACGGATGCTCCCCAGAATGTACTGGAGAAGCGGGATCAAAGGAGGTGGTGGGGACTTTCAGGGTAAGTTATTTGCCAGAGGTTAAGTGAAACAGCAATCAACTGAATAAATCTATTTCTTATTGAGATTTGGGCAATTTTCACCTGTGGGTTATATAGTATTTTAGGTATGCTGCCATACATTTTAAATTCCATTCTTGGGGGGGGGTATCATTTGGGGAGCAGTAATATCTTCACACCTAAAATTACCAGGCAGTTAATTGTTTATTTCATTTCATGAGTCATAACTTTTTCTTGGAAAACGATTAATTTGTAAATATTCACCTAGAGGTTTATCTGATCGTATAAATAAGTGTAACCCTTCACTAGTGGAAAAAGTTACATTTACCATTTTTCTCTTTAAAGCAACACCTAACATTTTACAGTAAATGTGTTGTACTTCCTTACTTTCTTTATGAATTACGGGGTTTATATATTAAGTAATCTCATATAACTTCCCAGGCGACTAATGAGGAGAAAATGAGAATCTTGTAAAAGCACTTTGAAAATCATAAAAATTCAAAGATAGGGTGTATTATTATTTTCTCTATGAATCATTATCTCCACCCCACCCCACAGCTTTCCACCAACCAGGGAGGGTTTTTCTCCTCTTTATGTCTCCCTCTACTCTCCTGCCTATTTCAGTCACTGTCAATTGTCATCCGTAGCACAGAGCGTCCTAATGATCTCACATCCTGGCAGGGTTCAGAGAGGGAGTGGAAACTTGACTCATTAATTTCCCACACACCCAGCTCTTACTATGTGGTAGGCATTGGAAATCTGAGGATAAATTCAAGATAAGGTCTGTGCTCTCAGGATTAAAAATGATAATAAGAGATAGATGATAGATAAGAATATAGTAATTTCCTTACTAGGATAAGTTTTTGAGTTTTATTTGTCCATAATATTCCTAGTCCTTTAAAAATAATATCCTCTATAGCCTTTTTTTAATATTACTTTTTTTTTTAAAGATTCTATTTATTAATTTGACAGAGATCAGAAGTAGGCAGAGAGGCAGGTAGAGAGAGAGAGGAGGAAGCAGGCTCCCCACGGAGCAGAGAGCCCGATGCAGGGCTCGATCCCAGGACCCCGGGATCATGACCTGAGCCGAAGGCAGAGGCTTTAACCCACTGAGCCACCCAGGTGCCCCTCCTCTATAGCCTTATAGCTGATCTAGTCTACTCATCTAGTTTATGAAGGCCAAGTTCAGATACACTCTGGGGACTTAGATATTGAGATATGGATTCTAGAAAGAATGAAATAAAACAGACTATTTGATAATCTCTCAGGGTTATTTTATAGAGTAGTTATATTCCTCAAAGGGTATATAGACGAATGTGATTTTTTCCCAAAAGGCCTTTATATTTTTATACATAGAGAATTTTTATGAAGTTAAAATTAATTCATAGTGTTAGGGTCCCTGGGTGGCGCAGTCCGTTGAGCGTTGGACTCAGGTCCTGATCATGGTGGTGGTTGGGGATAAGGGTCCATGAGCCTGCACTGGGCTAGAGCTCAGCGAGGAATCCATCCGCTGGAGTTTCTTCCTCTCTCTCTCTCTCTCTCTCTCTCACATAAATCTTTTGAAAAATTAGTTCTTAATATAAATAATCTATTTGTTGAATTTAGATTTCTGTATATTAGGTTTTAGTTAAAGGGGGAGTGTACTGACATTCTCCACTTGTATTTACATATTAAAATGTGCTGTAATGGTGATTGTATTCACAGTGCATATGTAATGAGGCAAAGGAAAAATGAAATTGATAATTTTGGGGGGAAATGGTGGGTTTTATAGGACCATTGTTGCTTTTGACAAAAAGCAAAGTTTTTTTTCCTTTATTTTCTCCATTTGTATTTTTAAGTTGCCTTTTGAGTTTCTCATTGAATTTTCATACTGCATCCCTTCCCCCATCTTGATACAGTCCTTTTAAAGTGAGGTTGCAGTTTCCCAACAAGGCCCAAAATTGAGATGCCTTATTACTGGAGAATCCTACAGAATCTTTCTATGGACTTGAGAGCCTTCTGTGTTTCAAAGAGACCAGCTGTCTGTTTCTTCCACTTTCCCCTCCTCAGTAGCTCTCCACAGAGTGTGACACTCTAAATCTGCAATTCTCCCCTTTCTACATTTCTATTAGACTAGATTTGATCTTCTTAAGGATTTATCTGTTTATTTGAGAGAGAGCATGAGCCAGCAAGCTGGGTGAGGGGCAGAGAGAATCCATAAGCAGAACACCACCTGCCCCACTCAATCGACTGAGCCACCCAGGCACCCCTCTATTAGATTTTAAAAGAATATCTCCAATGAACTTAGCACCTAAGGCTTTCCAAATAGAGTAAGAGAATTGCACTTACTGTAGAACAAAGTTATGCATTTTCTGATACACTTGTAATGCAGAGATAGCTTTTAAACATTTATGTATTGTGTCCAGTGCAGAGAAGTACAGATATGAATTTGAGTGGTGAACAAGAGATGTGGCCTGAATGCTGGCTAACACAAGCCCTCGGGTACAACCAGGTCACATCAGCCTGCTCCAGGCTTCCCCATTTCAGAGCAGATGGTAGCCAAGCATGAATTTTGAGTTCGGAAGTTGCTGTTTTTAATATGCTTTGTTTTTGTCAATTATTTCTTGTCGTTTCACAATCCAGTCATTGTGGTCTTCCAGATTCTTCCACAAGCATATGGCCAGAAACATCCTGACTTTGAAGTTATCAGAGAACATGGAGCATCAGAAGGTGACAGGTTAATTATGTAGAAGAAAGTGTCGTTTTACAAATACTGTTATTTTTATCCATCTTTGGAAAGCAAATGCAGAAAAAGGTTTCTAAACAGTGATTGAAAACTGTTTGCAAAATGTGTTTCTTGTATGCCAAACAAAGATTTTTTTCCCCCTTAGAACTAGATTTCACATCTACTCCAAACCAGTCACAAACCTTCAGCTAATATTGGTTATTTTTGAATTTCATTCAGTTTACTGGTTGTTTTGATTTAATATTCTTAGGTAATTTCTCTTGGAGCTCAGGTTAAAAGCTGTTAGTTTTAGGTTCTAGAATTAGAGAAGTTTTGTTTTCCTTTTTGTTTTGGGGGGTTTTTTTGGTTTGTTTTTTGTTTGTTTGTTTGTTGTGGGTTTTTTTGAGAGAGCACATGCACATTGGGGAAGGGTTGCCTAGGTGGGCAAAGAGAGAGGGGGGAGAGAAAATCTTAAACCGGCTCCACACTCAGCCTGGAGCCCTCTATGGGGATCCATCACATGATCTCAAGATCACGACCGGAGCCAAATCAAGAGTCAGATGTTTAACTGAGTCACCCAGGCCTCCCAGAAATTGTTTAAAATGACAGACATTAGACTTCTTGATGAAATTCTGAAGGCACTCAGTTGTGTATTACTTTGAAAAACTGCATATAGGGCAATCCTTATTTACAAATTAGAAAATCAGAGCGTTGCTATTCCTATCGCTAATAAGTCACATCTTACAAAAGGATGTAGTAGCTTACTAAAATAGAATACCTGGTAATTTAATCATTTGTACTCAATTTCCAGGAGCTTAACTAGTAGTATCAAGTTATAATTAAAAGAACATTAAGTCCAGCATAAAAACACCTTTATCTTTGCCATTAATTAACTTGATCTCACAGGGTCAGTGGATCCCTGTGAGTGGTGAGTAGTCCTAGAGGTATTTTAAGGACAGTTCAGAAAAGTAAAAATTATGTACTGGGCTACTGGACCATGATCATTCTTAAAGTTGGTTCTTTAAGGATTTTCATTAACAAAAGGGTCTTTTATGAAATACAGCAAGTACACAAGATTTTTATAAAAACTACAGCAGTCTGTTTTGTTGAGAGATCTTAAACCATGAAGATCAATCCATGTTTAGCAAAAAAAAAAAAAAAATTTTAAGATTTTATTTATTTATTTGACAGAGATCACAAGTAGGCAGAGAGGCAGGCAGAGAGAGAGGCAGAAGCAGGCTCCCCACGGAGCAGAGAGCCCGATGCAGGGCTTGATCCCAGAACCCTGAGATCATGACCTGAGCCGAAGGCAGAGGCTTAACCCACTGAGCCACCCAGGTGCCCCAATGTTTAGCAAAATTTAGAATACAATTCTTAGCACATATTTGATGTGTGTAATAGTTACTGTGCTAAACGAGAGTCCAGCATAATCTAAAGAAATGACTCCCTTTTCCAGTTGTTCAAATTAACTAAAAGATTTTATAGAGCCAAACCAAACATTCTGGGGGTTGGGATGTCTATATAGAGGGCTTGTCTGAGCAACTGCTAGGCAGTTGGAAAAGCTGAGGATACCACCAGACTGCTGGGCCAGATGGGGCATTACATACTTCCTGCAGGAGGAAGTTTCCACACTTCCTCCAGGAGGAGGAAAGGAGTGTGATAAACTGGCTACACCATATGTCTGGTGTGATAGGTGGAGGAAATGATAGGGAAGAAAAAAAGAGGTGATGGTGGGAAAGCATCTTTGGCAAGTTTAGTCCTTCCATGTTAAACAGAGGCATGTAGACAAGAATGCTTAAGAACTGGTCAGCATTCAGCCGCTGGGTCAGTGTGTACCCCTAGTACAGCCCACCCATGTTCCTTATTGACTTGATGTTCCTTGATGCTGTTTGCAGTTCTCTGACCTGCCTTGCTAGCCTCCCTTGCAGCTAGATAGTTAGTGTGACACATGTCTGACCAATAAGGCATTTGGGAATTCCTGGGGAAATTTTGCTCTTGCGATTAGAGGGAACAGACTTGGCTGCTGTTATCCTTTTCCTCCCCTATCTTTGGACCTTGAAAATCATGAAAGCTGAAGCTACAGCTATAATGAGCTTTCTTTTGATTCTGAGGAGAAGGCTCAGAAAATCAAAGGGCCTTGAGATGCTGGGCTACCGCCAGGCTTGGCTCCTCCAGACTGATGTGAGAAAACCAACTCCTCTTTCTGTGCTTGACTTACTTGCAACTGAACGCATTGCTGAGTGATAAGTAGATGGTTAATACAGGACATGAGTGAGAGGTAGAATTGATAAAAGAAGTTAGTGCCATACTTGGGGTACTTGATTTTGCAGCTAAATTTGATTTGGACTTATCTGTAGTCATTCAGCTACTCATGGACACTGAAGATGGTGATCAAGCATGTGATTATGTTCCGAGATGACAGGGAAGCGATACAGGATAGTTGCTACTGAGGGGATGGTAGAAATTGAGAAATCAGACCTATTAAAGAGATTCTTGAAAGTACACGTGTCTCAGTTACTGATGGAGAAGCTGAGGGCTGGGAGAATGTTGTTGAGAATGGTATATTATCTTGAAAGTAATGAAGATGTAAAGGAAAACATGCACAATGGATTTTTATTGGAGGTCATGTCTGGGAAGTGGGAACATGGTGGCCAGGGAAATATTGGAAATGTTAGTGATTTGTTTATTTTTTGAATGTTGGGAATTTTAAACTTTTCATTTTTCTTCGCTTTACAGTAGAATTTAAAAATAAACATGCATTCCTCTTATAAGATGAATTAAGGATTAAGAAGGAAAGACGTAGAATGTAATATATCAGAAATAGGGATCAAGCTTTGGCAGAAACATGTGGCCTATTTTAGATACATTCAGTTTGAGATAACTAAGGTCCTGTGATTATGAAATAATGTATGGCTTTTGGTAAGATTTCACAAATGAGACTTGAATCTCGTAAGTGGTTCTCAGCCTTTCCAGTGCCTTGGAATCTCCTGGAGAGCCTTCAGTGAAAATTGATGTGAAGTCCCACTCCTGAGTTTCTTTCATTTTTTTCCTGGAGTTTTTGTGCATCTTGGCTACAGCATGGGCAGTGGCATTTCCTTAAACAAACAAACGAAAAAACAAAAAACAAAAAACTTCCCAGGTGAACCAATTCAGCAGCCAGTGTTGGAAACCATTGTTCCTCGCTGTTGCTGAAATCTTCAAGGGAAATAGTGTAGAATGGTTCTGAGCCCTGAGTGACCAGTTAGAATGTTGTGGGTAAGTTTGAATGAACAACCAGCCACTCCCCTGCCCTTTCCCTGTGAGGTTCTCGTTCAGTTCTGGAATGGAGTGTGCTTTAGTGTTTCTAAAAAGCTTCGTATTTAAATCCAATGTATAGCCAGGGCCAAGGATCTCTGATGCAGAGGAGGAAATGTAGAGGCTTAAGGAAAAAACTCAGTGTTACCCGGATTTTTGTATTTTGCCACTGTCAAACTATCTTTCTCCCTATTCCTGTTTTGCTCCTTCATATTTTTAAAAAATTAAGAAAGAATGGTAGCCATACCTCTAGTATTATCCCTGATGGCTACTTCAAATTGCCTGGAGTAAAGGTAAACTGGGGTTGTTTTAATTGTTAGCAGCCTCTTTGGTAAAGGTTCCTGGGGAAATAAGGAAGGTGAGGTACAGTTGTTTTTTTTTTTTTTTTCAAAGCTTATTTATGAAAGAGCATGTGTGCAAGTGGGGAGTGGGGAAGAGGGAGAGAGAGAATCCTCAAGCAGATTCCTTGCAGATCCCAATGTGGGGCTCGATCCCAGGACCTCAACCGAAATCATGACCTGAGCCAAAATCCAGTCAGACACTCAACTGACGGAGCCACCTAGGTGCCCAAGACAGGGTACACTCTTAATTGCACGGAGTCAGAACCCATGGAGAACTGGAATGTTGGTCAGTATAGCATGAAGTAACTAGTTTTCTTGGCCCAGAGCTTTCTGCTGTTCCAGCAGCCACAGTGCCTCTGTGACATCTTCCGCCACTCCATTTTCCCCACATTTCCTGAATTCCCGCCACACTGAGCCTTCCCGGTTCTTTGAACATGCCAAGTCTATTCCCCTCTCAAGGCCTGGGCCCTTGCTTCCTCTGCCTCACACACTTAGCCTCTAGATATCTACATGGCCTACCTTCTTTTTTCATTCAAGTCTCTGCTCAAAGGACACCTCATCAGAGAGGTCATTCCCAACCCTTCCACTAAAAATGCGTTTTTCTTCCCCACACTATCCTTTTAAGCAGCTTTCATTTTCTTCACAGCACTAATCACCTCCTTACCTCTCTTTATCCACTTAATTCTTTTTTTTTTTTTTTAAAGATTTTATTTATTTATTTGACAGAGAGAGATCACAAGCAGGCAGAGAGGCAGGCAGAGAGAGAGGAGGAAGCAGGCTCCCTGCTGAGCAGAGAGTCCGATGCGGGGCTCGATCCCAGGACCCTGAGATCATGACCTGAGCCGAAGGCAGCGGCTTAACCCACTGAGCCACCCAGGCGCCCCTCCACTTAATTCTTTATACTGTTTCCCTGCACTAAGAGAACAGGACTTTACTTGTTTTCCTCCCAGAGATTCCTTTGGGCCTGTAACAATGGGTACACAGTAGCTCAGCAGATAATAGGTTGGGTGAGTAATACTTGCTCACAGCGGCTGCTTCCTGTCTGTCCATCGCTGACGTTGAATTTGCTGAGGAGGAGGGACTGAGCCACAGGCATGTTTGCATCTCTTGTGCTTGCTTAGTGCAGTGCCTGAACCATTGTGCTTGTGCAGTCAGTGTTCATTGAGTGAATAAAAAGGCAAAATACTAAGAATAATAAAGCAGATATGGAAGAAAGAGCAAGGGAAGGAAAAATAAAAAAGCTGTTTGATATGAGGCCATAGTCTTGTTTTTAAATATTATGTAGATTGTTATTGATACAGAGTATATATTCCATGGCCTATTGGTTTCATGGCAGGTGGTTATTTATTGGAGAGCTTAGAAATCCTGAAAGCTGTGAGGATCATGTATAGTTGATTTCTTGTTGATTAGCTCATGGGAGAATAGGTTAGCTAATGAAAGAAATAACAGGGAAGGTGATCTTTATTTTACTTTTGAAGAACCATACAAAGTATTCGTTCTGTCATTAGGGGGAAAGTCTGAGGTCTGTTGCCTTTGCAATATCGAAGACATACCCCAAATTCAGCAAGCAGGAAAAACTCACATCTTCTACTCACACTCTCACTTTTCCATCTTTACCGACTCTCACCTTTCTGTTCTGGGTCTTACTATTTTCCCCTGTTACTGAGAAATTTTTATTAGTAGTTTTAATAGGTGAAAATTTGTATTGTTTATGTAACTCTAGTGATATGGTTACAGATTTTTCTTAGCCCAAGGCTAAGAAAAGCCACTAAAAAGGCCCACTAAAGCCAAGTCCCGAGTGCTTCGTTGTGCAAGAGCACTGTGAAACCATTCATGTAATGAAATGTTTATGTTAGAATTTCACTCATTTTAAACCCTGGCCATCTTCTGCGCATGAGCCTGTCATCCCTCAGGGAGTACCTGAAATCAGCCGAAAATTATTTTCAGCATTTAAGATGTACTGTATTGTGTGTGTGAGGCACTGTGCTAGGGTTAGAGATTTCACTGGAATATCTACTCAGTTCTTGTCCAAACAGTCTAGAGGGACTGGCAAACTTTTTAAGGGGTCGAATAATAAATAGTTAGGCTTGAGGACCATAACGTTTCTGTCATTATTCATGGACGATGCCATCGTTAAAGCTAAAAGAACGGTGTGACTATATTCCAATAAAACTTTTATTTACAAAATAGACCAGAAGGCTGCATTTAGCCTTTTGGTGAAATTTGCCCAATATCCTATTTGGGGGATGAGGTCTAGAGGATAAAGGGAGAGAAACGGGATTCAGGGAACAAAATAATTGAGCTGGAGTGTATCCCTTTAAATAAATTCTTTTTCTGCACTCAATAAAGGGTTTTAAGTTAATTTACTTACTTGGATTAAATAGTGGTAAAAGAAAGTCCATTTGCCTCCAAATTTGGCATTTTATTGGCATATTCCAAAGTAACATTACTAAATCTGAAAATTACAGTAATATGTTATCTTTAGTGCCTTAGGCTTCCCTGTAATGTGAGCTTTTTTGTTGTTTTAGAATACATTCAGCTGAATATTATTATAAAAATAAAACTGATTATCATTCATAATATATCAAGTGACTGAGGCATGTGTAAGGCAGTGAATTAGAAGCGATTGGATTTTTTTTTTTTTTTTTTAAGAGCATGTGCATGAGGCAGGGAAGGGGAAAGGGAGAGAGGGAATCTTAAACAGGCCCCATGCCCAACCTGGAGCTGGCACGGGGCTCAATCTCATGACCCCGAGATCATAACCCAAGCTGAAATCAAGAGTCAGAGGCTTAACCGACTGAGCCACCCAGGTGCCCCTGGATCATCTTAATATAAGGATAAGAGCTGATGATCTAAAGGGAACTTCTGTACTTGATTTTGGGGGGCAGTGAGTACTCTTATGGAGTTTGACCTTCCTTACAACCTGTTAACAAGTTGAACCTGTCCCTGGTTAATATTATTTTTACTGATCAAAATGCTCCTTCCCCTATGGTTTGTTGGCTGTCTACGGCTGATGTGAGGATAGAGATGGTACTGTGATCGGGGTGTGTGTGTTTGGCCATTTGTAATGCGCAAGCTTGGCTTTGTGGGGAGTTGTTGTAATGGTTCTGTGTGAAGTTGTTTCCTATTACTCTTATTTTTCTTGCTTTCAATAAGAGGTCTTTTGTTCACTGTTTCCTCAACATAGAATAGAGGATTTATATCTTGGTGTACATTTGCTACTTCTCTGTTTTCAAAGAGGAAAACATTTGTTTCATTCTCTTCCTTTCTTCTCTGATGTACCCAGGGGGGTTTGAAGGCTTGTGCCAAGAATTCTTTGAGGGAGCTGGAGTACAACCATCACTAAGAGATTCTATTCTTAATGACTTTAATTTTAGTTTAACAAATCATTATGAGTATTGCTATCATTATTCTAGAAGACACCCCTTCCCTCATTCCTGAGTGCTTGATAGAAGTCCTGTGGTGAGAACAAGGAAGGCATGTGTTCTTTTTCCATCATTTTACCTGTTCTGCTATTTTGTCCCTGTTTCTAAATATCACTGGTCTTTATTTATTAGTCTGTGTACAGTAGAGATTTTAAATAGCAAGCCAGATTCTGAATGCCAACAAGATTTGTTTGGCTCACGTAGTGTTGTTAAATTTCTGAGTTAGTTGCCAGCATTTAAAAGTCAAATGATTTCACTTTTTCGTAGCCAGTGACCTAAATTTTGTCTTTTCACCCTCTGTATTATGCAGCCAGGGGATGTCCAGTAACTTTTCTTTAATGGTGCCGATTTTTCTTCCTCAGGCGAAAGATCTAATAATCACACCAGCCTCCATTTTAAAGGAAAAACCAGACCCGAGTACTCTGGTTTTTGGAACTGTGTTCACGGATCACATGTTGACGGTGGAGTGGTCCTCACAGTGTGGATGGGAGAAACCACGTATCAAGCCTCTTCAGAACCTGTCCTTGCACCCTGGCTCCTCAGCTTTCCACTACGCCGTGGAGGTAAGTACAAGGCAATCAGTGATGGTGATGTGCTAGGTCTTCGCTGTGAGTACGAAGTTGCTCTTCTGGATAAACTAGCTTTGGGGCAGGATGGGCTTTATCAGATTAACTCGAGGAAATCATAAATGTCTTCAAAACTTTTTCCATAGACAGTTGGACTGAAGGTAAGTCTTATCTTTCAGATCGTCTTGAACTTTTCTTTATATCAATAAAAAAATCATTTGCAGCAAATGCAAGGATGGTAGATAAGACAATTCGCACTCAAGGGCGCCTGGGTGGCTCAGTGGGTTAAGCCTCTGCCTTGGCTCAGGTCATGGTCTCAGGGTCCTGGGATCCAGTCCCGCATCGGGTTCTCTGTTCAGCAGAGAACCTGCTTTTCTTCCTCTCTCTCTGCCTGCCTCTCTGCCTACTTGTGATCTCTCTCTTCCTCTGTCAAATAAATAAATAAAATCTTAAAAAAAAAAAAGTTCGCACTCAAAAATCCAGGACTGTTAACATTTTAGTGAGTCCCTTGTCAGATTTCCTAATGACTCCGGTGTCATTGAATACAGTATTACAGTTCGGTCTTAGGGCTTCCTGCATGTTTTTAGGACCAGCATTAACATGTAGGTATACGTGTTAAGAGCCTTCGGGCACGAGTGAAATAATTATAAGCATAAAATGCTAAATATGTTGAGAATACGTTCTCTAGTCCTTGTTAGGATGCACCCTAAGATCCACAATACACTCCTCATTCCCTTCACCTGCATTTTATTTTCCTTGTTTTCAATGTGTTGGACATCTTTCCCAGAATATTGGGGTACTGGAAATAAGCAGTGACCTACCTATTAAGGGAGTAAAAATAGTAGATATTCCCAACAATAATGGTAAAATTACTCGTGGTTATTAAACTCCGGCAATGTGCTCTGCACCTTATGTGGGTCATTTCATTTAATTATTTTAAGTGAGAAAACAGTTAAAGCATTTAGGTTCTATAGTCAGACTTCCTGGCTCAGATGCCGTCTCTGTTGCTCCATAGGGAGCTCTATGACTTGGGAAGCTTATTTAAAATCACTTTGTGCTTCCAATTTCTTTACTTAGAAAATTGAGGTAGGGATAATACTTACCTCAGAGTGCTATTAGGAGGATAAGGTAAGGTAATTTGTTTAAGCATATACAGCCGTTGTTGGTGCATAATGAGAGCCCGGCTGTTAGCTATTGTTGTTAACCCTTAAAGCAGCCTTCTCTTTTATATTCTCAGGTTCAGAAAAGTGAAGTTTCTCAGCCAAGATAACACAGTATTATGGGAGGAGACAGGGTTCCAATGCTGAGTATTACTCCCTGTGACATCATTCCTAAACATAGACACTAAAATTATGAAGAGGCCTGTCCAATTAACGTGTTTAAAATTATAAACTTGGGGGCGCCTGGGTGGCTTAGTGGGTTAAGCCTCTGCCTTCTGCTCAGGTCATGGTCTCAGGGTCCTGGGATCAAGTCCCGCATTGGGCTCTCTGCTCAGCAGGGAGCCTGCTTCCCCCTCTCTCTCTCTGCCTGCCTCTCTGCCTACTTGTGATCTCTCTCTCTGTCAAATAAAATCTTAAAAATAAAATAAAATAAAACAAAATTATAAACTTGAATAATTTGGAAACCTGTTCGATGCCCAGATGTCTTCACAGGATGTTGTGTCTTTAGTTTCCATCCCCAGCTCTGTGTCCTCACTGTATCAACTTGGATGAACTCTTTCGTTATTTGCTCCAAGCCTCAGTCTCTTCAACTATAAAATAAGAGTGGTAGTCTCGCCTTTGCCTGTGTCACAGGGTATAATAAAGGGAAGTGCCTAAAAAATTGAAAGAAGGAATATGGCAAATCTTAGGGCAGTGGTCTCAAACGTAGCACATGTCCTTTCCTCAGAGTTTTTGATTTACACCAAATTCCCATGCCATGTTTATGCCCGCCACTCCAGGGACCACACTTTGAGAACTGGAAGTACATGAGAAAGGATTAATGTGATTTTTTTTTTTTTTTAAAGATTTTATTTATTCTTTGACAGAGAAACACATATCAAGAGAGTGAACACAAGCAGGGACAGTGGGAGAGGGAGAAGCAGGATCCCTGCTGAGCAAGGAGCCCGATGCGGGGCTAAATCCCAGGACCCTGGGATCTTGACCAGAGCTGAAGGCAGATGCCTAATGACTGAGCCACCCAGGCACCCCAGGATTAAAGTGATTTTTGAAAGCTAAAAGCAATATTGAGGGCCACTGGCTTTTGAAAACTTGTTGGAAATCTAATTAGTTAGAATGCTAGTTTGCTTGGTTTTACCAATTTAGATTTTTGTGACCAGGATAGTTTAAAAAATTTTGTTTAATTAATATTATCCTTTGTTAAGTAAAAATTGAAAACTTTCCTACATTCTTTTTTTTAAATTTTTTAAAAAATTTTATTTATTTATCCAACAGAGATCACAAGTAAGCAGAGAGGCAGGCCGGGCCGTGGTGGGGAGTAGGTTCCCTGCTGAGCAGAGAGCCTGGATGCGGGGCTTAATCCTAGGACCCTGGGATCATGACCTGAGCCGAAGGCAGAGGTTTTAATCTACTGAGCCACCTAGGTGCCCCAAAAGTTTCTACATTCTTACTGTTTCACTTACAATATGGATACAAGAAGTATTTTGCATGAACTGGATCATATATTACATCAGTTGTCGATTGCAGTGTAACAGATTAATGGCTTAAAGCAGAAATCATCATTTTCTTTTTCTCTTCCATGCTTCTGGAGGTTGAATAGGATGGTGTAAGGGGTTCTCGCTTGGGGTCTCACACGTAGTTTCTGTCAGATAGTGACTGGGGTTGGAGTCCATTTGCCTGGGTGGGGAAAATCAGAAGGATGGGGGTGAGAGCTGAGGCTCTGCCCGCATCCCTCTTTCTCCATGTGGTCTCGAGTATGGTGGCTTCAGAATAGACTCGGTACATGGCACCATGGGCTCTAAGCTGTGTGTCTCAAGACACCGAGCCCACATGGAAGCTCTAGTTCTTTTTATGTCCTAACCCCCAAATCACACAGTGTGACTTCTGTCATAACTATTACCGTGGCCATCATAAAGACCTGCTTATATTCAAAAGAAGGGGATCCACCTTTCTTGACGAGGAACATCGAGGTTCTAGAAGAGCAGGTAGGACTGAAACTATTGTGTGACTGTTTTTGGAAATACAGCCTGTGACATGTATCAGTGATAAATGGGGAGGTAGAGGAATGCATTTAGTTTGCTTTTTGTAGATTGGGCTTTTAGGTTTAGTAGACAAAAATATTAGGAAATTGTCATAGGGATTTAGAAAGTGTGATTGCCTTGCACAGAGAAACTGAATCCTGGAATTTTCTGAGGCATATTCATTTGATTTCCTATTTTTACTTGCCTGTGCAGTGGATGTTGAGTGTCTACTCAGTTCCCTGGGAGTGCAGTGTGCTTAGGACAGGATGGCGAGCAAACTGCCCTCAGTATGTGCTTTTTTTAATCTTTTAACCCCCACTAACAGGCAGATAGTTTATCACAAAAATTTTCTTCCCAAATGTGTTTGAAACATTCATGTTTTAGGCTTTTTCACAGGTCTGCTCTTTCTCTTATACTGACCCACTTATGGACACTACATTATTGGACACTACCCAGTTTTTAAGTTCAATAATAGTTGTATTGTTTTAACTCCAAAGTGAATATGAACAGTCTTCTTAAAAGTTGTTCTCCTCCTTTCATAAACCCTATTGATTTTAGTGTCCATTTTATCTTGAGATCTCCAACTACATGTGGTTTTTATTAATTATGAAAGTATTCTTTATTTTTATTTTTTAAAGATTTTATTTATTTGATAGAGCACAAGCAGGGGGAGTCGCAGGCAGAGGGAGAGGGAGAAACAGACTCCCTGCTGAGCATTGAGCCAGGTGTGGGGCTCCATCTGGGACCTCTGGGACCCTGGGATCATGACCTAACCCAAAGGCAGGTGCTTAACTGACTGAGCCACCCAGGTGCCCCAAGAAAGTATTTTTTAATAGATACATATGTGAAGATTTCAAATAGCAAAATAAGAACCATGACTAGAGAACTTGGATAAAATAGGAAACTTGATAATAGTTCATTTTCAGGTTTAGATAGTCAAAACATAATTTGACAAAAAGTGGGTAACATATGTACTATTATTTAATGAATACTTACAAATGAGTGCTTTAGATTGTATATATCTCTAACACTATAGTTTTGCCTCTTTTTGAAATTGGGTGTCAATGGAAATGTGTGTGTGTGTGTGTGTGTGTGTGTGTGTGTGTGTTCGTGCACACACACACTAGTATTATTTGAGCTCAATATTATGTAAGAACTATTCATCCAGGACCAACGTGAGCATCAGTGGGGTCTGGGACAAAAGTGCAAATAGAGACCCGGTGGTTCACCCACTCTCTCTGCCTGTCCTGGCTCCATCCTGTGCCACAAGAAGCCTCACACACATATGTGTAGATACCTATACCATGTGCGAATAGATGACCCTTGGCCATCCGTTGGTCTTAAGCTTGGGCACACCCCTGGTGGCTACCTGTTTTCAGTAGGGTGAGCCTAAGGAGAGTCATTCAGGCTCTGAAAATGGGATCAGGGCCATTTGGGCAGGGAATTAAGGGAAGTGGGTCCTTGGAGCCTGGTCTAAAAAAATGGAATTCAGGATTTAGGTGACTGCTTGCGCCAAGGAAAGGTCATATCACAGCTGGAGGAAGGCAGAGGTGAGAGGCTGTCTAAAGTGGGCTCAGGGCAGAGGCCCAAGTTGCTTGGGTCCAAGTGTGGTAGGGACCACATTCAGGTACTCCTGTAACAACAGTATGCCATTATGTGAATATATTCAGTCTATTTTTTTTTTTTAAGATTTTATCCATTTATTTGACACAGAGAGAGAGATCACAAGTAGGCACAGAGGCAGGCAGACAGAGGGGGGAAGCAGGCTCCCTGCTGAGCAGAGAGCCCAATGCAGGGCTCGATCCCAGGACCCTGAGATCATGACCTGAGCAGAAGGCAGAGGCTTAACCCACTGAGCCACCCAGGCGCCCCTATTCAGTCTATTTTTGATGGACATTTGGGCGTTTTTTTTGTACGAACATCCCTATATATAGTATGCTGGTGTACTTGTTTGCAAGTTTCTTTAAGCCGTTCTCAAAGTGTGGTTCACAGGCCCCCTAGGCCCCCTTTCAAGGGGTTGCCAAAGTTAAAACACTTCACATTAATACCAAGACTGTGTTTTTCTTTTTCATTGTGTGTTGACATTTACAGTAAGACTGACACCAGCTTCTGCTAGTTAACCATTTTACTCTTTACTACCAAGTGTGAATGTATAATGTCAGCTTTGCTGAAGAATGTTCTTGGTGAAGTGGTAATAATTATTTTATTAAATTTTGAGTAAATGGCATTTTAATCTGTGTGATGCAATAGCATCTTTGCCTCAAGCACTTCTACATCCTTAAATACTACAGTTACCTCAAGGAATAGTAGTTGTGTGATCCACACGTATGTGTGTGTGCCGTGCACGCTCATGTTGTGAGCGGAATCGGCTCCTTTTTTCACCCAGAACCAGTTTACTTGAAAGGACAAAGTATAGTTATTCAGACTTGGGCATTTGCAGGTGTCTTCTTGAAAATGAACAAAATGAGTCTGCAACTTCAAGCAAAACAGAGGACTGTATTTGTTGCCATTGATCAAATTCTAGCTTGCTTTTTTTTTTTTTTTTTTAAGATTTCATTTATTTATTTGACAGACAGAGATCACAAGTATGCAGGCAGAGAGAGGGGGGGAAGCCAGCTCCCCACCAAGCAGAGAGCCTGATGCGGGGCTTGATCCCAGGACCCCGAGACCATGACCTGAGCCAAAGGCAGAGGCCCAACCCACTGAGCCACCCAGGTGCCCTTCAAATTCTAGCTTTCAAGTAAAAATTAGGATTTTGGAAAATTTGTATCCACCACCACTAGCTTGAGCCTTTCCACTACTAAAGAATTTTTGGATGATGTTAGTGGTAATATTAACAGATTTTTTAAAATATGTTTTATGGAAAAGGTGTTAACCTTTGGAAGATCTCCATAACTTGAACCAACATTTTCCAAATAACCATTGTGTGACATTACAAATTTATGCATGAGTTAAGATCCATTCAGAATGCAAGACAGACTGTGATGGCTTCTGATGTGTCAGTTTGGCTAGTCTGAACTGCAACCCCCAGAATCTGACTTTTAGTCTCTTTTTAGTTAGAATACCGACAAGACATTCCTTTGAGTGTTGGAGGATAGAGGGAGGCATGACCATTTCATGGCATACACATAACCTTCTTCTAAGTATTCAGTCAAGTACTGATCTAGGTGCGGTGGTGAAGGAATTTTGTAGATGTGATTGAAGTCCCTAATCAGTTGACTTAAAATTACTCAAAAGGGAAATTATCCTGGGTGAACCTGAGGACACATAGCTAGACCCAGCTTTCTTTTCCTCTGTCTCTCCCTTTCTGATTGCCGCTGGTGGGTCAGCTGCCACTCATGCCTGCAGGTCCCAGCCTGTTTGTCATCTTCTGTCCCCGATGGCCTTTCTTACAGATTTCGGACTTGCTTAGCCAGCCACCACATTCGCATTGCCCAATTTCTTACAACAAATCTGGTAATAACATAGGTATCTCCTGTTCTGCTTCTTTTGTTGAACTCTGATACACTATTTTAATAAATTAACAGGGTATAAAAACTTCATTGATAGGGCTTCAAATTCCTCACTGCAACTAATCTTCAAGGAACCACCACTTGTCAACTTTTTTTTTTTAATCTTTTTTTTTTTAATATTTTATTTATTTATTTGACAGAGAGAGAGAGATCACAAGTAGGCAGAGAGGAGGTAGAGGGAAGCAGGCTCCCCGCCGAGCAGAGAGCCCGATGCGGGGCTCGATCCCAGGACCCTAGGATCATGACCTGAGCCGAAGGCAGAGGCTTAACCCACTGAGCCACCCAGTCGCACCACTTGTCAACTTTTGAAGTAGGATCAGAGAACAGCAGCGACAGTTACCTGAAAAGGCTATCAAAAATACTTCTCCCTTTCTCAACCACGCATCTGTGTGATTTGGGGATTTTCTTTGTGTACTTCAACCAAAACAATATACTGCAAGAGCAAAAGCAGGTTATAAGAATCCAGTTGTCTGGGGTGCCTGGGTGGCTCAGTGGGTTAAGCCTCTGCCTTCGGCTCAGGTCATGGTCTCAGGGTCCTGGGATCGAGCCCAACATCGGGCTCTCTGCTCAGCGGGGTGCCTGCTTCCCTTCCTCTCTCTCTCTGCCTGCCTCTCTGCCTACTTGTGATCTCTGTCTGTCAAATAACTAAATAAAATCTTTAAAAAAAAAAAAAAAAAGAATCCAGTTGTCTTTCATTAAGTCACCCATGAAAGATTTGTAATAATGAAAAACTGTCACACTTAACAATAATCTTTTTGGAAAATATAGGTAGTCTTCATTAAAATATGTTAACATGTCATGGTTTATTACCTGTTAAATTTAATAGTTCACTTCTAATTTCTAATATGGTAATTATAGAATAACAGCACATAAAAAGCTTTTGGGGGTCTTTATAAGTTTTAAAAGTTTGTACTTGATCTTAGCCAAAAGGCAGAGAAGTGATAATAATTTTTAAAAGTTTAAAGACATCCTGATGCCAAAAGATTTGACAAATACTGGTTAAGGATATACTGAGGAATAGCACTGCCAGTCATCAGATGTATCTTTAATTTTACAAGAAAAGGGAAACTATTTTCTGTAGTGGTTTTAACCATTTTATACCCACAAGCCATGAATAAGCATTTTTATTGTTCCAAAACCTGGCCAACTCCTAATATAATCAATTTTAAAATTTTAGCTACTTTCGTGTAATGGCATCTCATTATTGTGATATTAATTTCCAGTACTCTAAGAGGTTGAACACCTTTTCATAGGGTTACTGAGCAATTGGATATCTCCTATTTAGAGTGCCTGTTCAGGTCTTTTGCTCACTTTTCTATTGTCTTTTTGATTTGTGGAAGTACTTTGAGTATTTTAGGTATCTTCTTCTAAGGTCTCTTACTCTTTTTGTAATTTTTTGATGACAAGAAGTATATTTAAATCTTAAGTGGAATTTATAAATCCTTGCTTTATATTTGGTAGTTTGGGGATCTTGTCTAAAGATTCTTTTCCTACCTTCAGATCATAATGGCATCTTTCTCTGTTATTGATTTTGTCTTTCACAGGAGGGTCTTTACTCCTAGAAGCTGGTTTTTATGTAAGTAGGGGTCCAATTTGGTTTTTTCTCCCAGTGGATACCCTGCTGAATAGCACCATTTAAAAGGGACTGTTCTTTGGGGCACCTGGCTGGTATAGACGGTTAAGGGACCGACTCTTGGTTTCGGCTCAGATGGGTGATCTGAGCGTCGTAAGATCAAGGACGGTGTCGGGTTCCATGCTCAGTGCAGATTGGGATTCTGTCTCCCTCTCCCTCTCTCCCTGCTCCCACACATAAATAAATAAATCTTTTTTTTTTTTTTTTTTTTAAAGTACTGCTCTTTTTTCTCTCCTTTTTTCCCTGCCTCCTCTATCACATTTGGGTCTGCTTCTGGATCTCCATTTTCATTGCATTGTCTATCTGGATCTCTCTTCTGTTCTGTGGTTTTACTTGTCCATCTGCACAAATATCACACTGTCTTAATTTCCAGTTCATTGAGTCTTGATGTCCGCCTAGGACAAGTCCTGTTTTCCCTTTCAGGAGTGCTTTGTATCTTCTCAGCCATTTGCTTTTCCATATCACTCTTAAACTCAGTTTATCAAGTCAGTCAACTTTTGTAATTTAGTTTGTTCAAAGAAAATAAAATGCCCTGACCTGATTTTCATTTGGATTACATTGAGTATATAAATCAGTTTGGGAGAATCAGTATCTTTATGATATTGAGTCTTTGGATCCATGAGTGTGCAGTAGCTTTCTACATTTAGTTAGGCCTCTAATGACTTGATAAAGTTTTATGTTGTCCTTATGGATCTTCTCTTCTTTTAGGCCCTCCCCACCCCCAAATAGTCCTCTCTTAAGTCTATCATAAATAGTGTTTTTATTTTCTGTTACATAGGAACATAATTTTGCATTTGGTTACCTTGCCTAACTAAATAATTTCAAAGGAGGATGTTGGTTTTTCTGGATTTTCTACATATTTAATCTTATCTATGTTTCATAATCTGTGACAGTTTTTTTTTTCTTTTCAAACCAATGCTTTTTACATGATTATTTATTTGATATATTTGCCTTATTACGCTTGTATAGTATTGAATTAAAGTAGTCACAGCAAGCAATTTGTGATGTTCCCACTCTGAAAAGGAAGGCTTTAAATTTTATCATTAAGCACAATATTTGCTGCAAGTTCATTGTAGATATTCTTTATCACTTACCAAAGGGTCCTTCTTAGTTATCTGGGAAACTTAGAAAAAAAAAATCTCAAAAGAATGTTCAGTTTTATCAGTTGCATTTACCACATCTAATGAGATGATCATATTGCTTTTTTCTTCATCAAGGCTATGAATATAATGAATCTCATTAATTGATTTTTCTAAATGTTAAATCAACCTCTGTTCCTGAGATAAGTCCAACGTTGTCATGCTGTGTTATCCCTTAGTATATTTTGCATCTGTGCTGCTTAATGAGAGTATCATATAATTTTTACATATACTTGAACCCACATCAGGTGCCTACAATTTTAAAATTAAAGTGAAGTAAATGAAGCAATTAGAACCCTATGAAGTCACTTTCTTTAACCTCTGGTAAAATTTAATTTAAAACTAATTTTGTATCTACTGATTTTGTTTTATATTTACTAATTAAAATTTATTAATTTTGGGGAGCCTGGGCAGTTCAGTGGGTTAAGCCTCTGCCTTCAGCTCAGGTCGTGGTCTTAGGGTCCTGGGATCGAGCCCCACATCGGGCTCTCTGCTCAGCAGGGAGCCTGCTTCCTCCTCTCTCTCTGCCTGCCTCTCTGCCTACTTGTGATCTCTGTCAAATAAATAAATAAAAATTTAAAAAATAAAATAAAATTTATTAATTTTCTTAAAATTAAATAAAATTTAATTTTGTTTTATATTTACTAACAATATAACCTCACCAGCTTTACTTTAGAAAGAATTTGTATGACATTTTGCTAGCTATGTCTTTTTGCTTCAGGTATGTTTCAGATGTTCTCAACTGAGTCCAAAATCTGACAACCTTCTCTTTTAACTGAAGCTTTACCCCTGTTCCATTTAATAAGTTAAATATTTGCCCTTAAATCTAATCTAGTGCTTTGAAATTGTGCTATATGATTTAGATTTCTTTTATCACGTGAGCTGAGCTTTAAGACTATAAGCTTCTAAGGGCCCAGCTGTCCTTCAGTTCAATAAATTTTCTAAATTCCATTATTTTTCTTCTTTGACTCATGCTTTATTTAGTGATGAGTTTCTTCCTTTACAAAATGTTGACATTTTGTCATCCTATTTCCAATCCTGATTTCTGGTTTCTGGTTGGAAAATGTGTGAAAAGAGCATGCATTTTGCAGGTGCTATGTGCAGGGTTCTCTCTGTCCACTAGCTTAGTTTGTTGTTCCTGTTGTTCACATTAGCCGTATCTTTGCCAAGTTTCAGCCTGTTTGTTCTATCAGTTATCTAAAGAACCGGTGCTAAGATTTCCCACTAAAATTATTGATTTTTCTATTTTCTCTGTGTTTATTCATATGCAGCTACTTCAGAGTCTTTTTAACATCTCTGCCCAGTGGTTCTTCTGGCCTTGGCATTTTGAGAAAGTGCCCCGCCCCTACCATGGGATGGCCTTGAGTTGCTGGGCTTCCGTGATTTGGGGGACTAAACCAGCCCAGGTCACATCTAGATTACCTACAATCCAGAGTTTGAATGAGCCAGATTAAATGAAAGGAGGCACATGTGTTTAGGGCGGCAAGAGTGGGTTCTTTGCGTCCATGTTCATTAACTGGGCAGTTAGCCCACGTTGTGTGATTGGTGACGTGTTCTCCCCACCTCCATGGAGGTGTTATTTGGCAGTATGGCTCCTGCAAAGGAAAGGGTAACTTTGAATTCCTATCAGATTTTGGTACGAAAAGAGTTTGTTTTTAGTCCAGTTCCAATAACCAGCCTGTCAACTGTTGTCTTGTCTAGATTTAGAAATCTTTGGTCAACGTCGAGAGCTTGGCATGATGAAGAAGATGAGTGCCCATAGAAAAGCCAGTCTTTTTTTTTTTTTTTTTTTTTAATTTGACAGACAGAGATCACAAGTAGGCAGAGAGGCAGGCAGAGAGAGAGAGATTGGAGGAAGCAACCTCCTTGCTGAGCAGAGAGCCCGATGCAGGGCTCGATTCCAGGACCCAGGGATCACGACCTGAGCCAAAGGCAGAGGCTTTAACCCACTGAGCCACCCAGGTGCCCCAGAAAGCCAGTCTTTTGAACACAGAGATTGTTTTCATTTTGTTATCCCCTAAGATTTATTTCTCCTATTATCTTTAGTTGTTTGAAGGACTGAAGGCATTTCGAGGAGTAGATAATAAAATTCGACTCTTTCGGCCAGACCTCAACATAGATAGAATGCACCGATCTGCTGTGAGGGCCACTCTGCCGGTACGTAAATTTAGGAGTTTCTTTTGTGTTTCTCCAGATGTGATGAGTCACTGTGATTTTACCACAAAACAAATCCTTTCTGAATACAGTTGACCCTTGAGCAAAATCCCTCCAAAACTTAACCAAGTGCCTACTGTTGACTAGGAAGCCTTTCCAAAACATACACAGTTGATTAACACATATTTTATATGTTATACGTATTGTAGACTTGATTCTTGTAACAAAGTAAGCTGTAGAAAAGGAAGTGTGATTAAGGAAATCACATGGGAGAGAAAATTCGTTTATAGAAACTATATATTAAAAAAAAAATCCACATGCAAATGGACCTATGCAGTTCAGATCCATGTTGTTCAAGGTTCAATTATAGTTAGATCAATATTCAGTACAAACCATGAGAACTCTTAAGGTACGTCTCATCTACTTTGTAATGAATGAGGTAAAAATACAAGGGGATAACTAATACCACTTGGCAGTTCCACGATCTGTTTCTTCATAAATGTTCATGGGGGGTTGGAAGAAAAATATACCTCAAACTAAAATAAATATGAGGATCCTATGAAATTATAATATGTGAAATGGGAAATAGGGTGTGCCACACAGGTATTTTAGGAGTATTTTTGCCCAATTGCTTGGGACACTAGCAAGTTTGCAGTGATTTAATTATTTTGATATTTTAGCCCAAGCTTTCTTTTTTATTAAGAAAATGATATCAAAATGGATTGTTATGGCCATTGGTGACTATCTATAACATCGTTAAACAGCAGAATTCATTATATGGTGGGTTGGATTTAGATCCTATGGCTCACATCTAGGTAAGAGGTGTCATCAATTACTGCCCTTCCCTGATATGTGACCAGGTTGCCTTTCTGAACTGTAGGAGTCTTTTTCTTCTTTTGCAAATTTTGCATACCTAACTTTCAGGAGCCCAGCCCAAGCTGTGCTTTGAAGAAGCCCAAGTAACTACTCCATTTTAGCCAGGATCTTCCTTCTCCTCCCTATTTTTGTAACCTATGCTTCACTCACCTCCTTCAGGGGCTATAATATAATGCCAGAAGGGAAATGAAGGTACATTCTTTGGACTAGTTTCACTCTTGTGCCACTACAGACAAATTACCAGGAAATACTTTAAAGCGGGGGCAGAAAGAAAGGGAATTAATATCTGTTGGACCTCAGCTCTGCCATAAACTGTGTTATATGGTTTTACATTCCTTCTCTGTTTAATCATAACAGTAACCCTCCAGAAGGTATGTGTTTAAAAAAAAAAAAAAAAAAGTATGTGTTGTGCGTTTTAGTAGCACCTTTGTACCTAGAAGAAAACTCAAGCCTCAAGAGCTTAAATGATTGGCCTAAAGTCACAGAGTAAAGGGACAGGGCAAGAAATTGGGTGCAAGATTTTTTAATTCCTAGTCAAGTTCTGTTGTCACTGAATCTTCAGTGACTTAGAGTGACGATATGTCCTGTATGATTGGCAATCCTGAATTCTATATCCTTAAGCTGCGATTGCTGTTCTAAGTTCTCATTTAAGTAGGCAGTTCTTAATGTCATGAGTTCTACTTAGATATGTATTTCTGAGTCATTTCAACCCTGGATAACCCATGACCTACATCTCTGAAAGTATGTTTCTTTGCCCTGTTAAGTGAGTAGAAACTAACTTATTTTATAAACTGTCACCCATCTAATATATGAAAACATTTTCCTCCTTAGAAATAAACTCTTTGCCTTTGCCCATTTTTCTCTTGGGTTATCTGTGTCTTTCTTACTCATTTTCAGAATATCTTAACAGATTCAACTTATGATACTTGGTTAGTTATGGGTTATGAGTAACTTCACCCAATTTGTTGCTTCTTAGCACAGAGTCTGCTTAAGGACTCCCTCTCTCTCTGCCCCACCCTGCCACTCTAGTGCGTGCTGTGCTATTTCAAATAAATAAATAAATCTTTTTTTTTTCCTTAAGATTTTATTTATCCATTTGACAGAGAGATCGCAAGTAGGCGCAGGGGTAGGGGGAAGCGGGCTCACTGCCAAGCGGAGAGCCCGATGTGGGGCTTGATCCCAGGACCCTGAGATCATGACCTGAGCCGAAGGCAGAAGCTTAACCCACTGAGCCACTCAGGCGTCCCTAAATAAATAATTTTTTTTTTAAAGATTGTATTTATTTATTTATCTGACAGATCACAAGTAGACAGAGATGCAGGCAGAGAGAGAGGGAGAAGCAGGCTTCCCACTGAACAGAGAGCCTGATGCAGGGCTCGATCCCAGGACCCTGAGCTCATGACCTGAGCTAAAGGCAGAGGCTTAACCCTCTGAGCCACCCAGGCACCCCTAAATACATAAATCTTAAAGAAAAAAAAAAGCAAAACTCTTTTTTACCTTAAGGTGACAGAGGTATTTTTTGATTTTTACTTTATAAAAGTCTTAATGTTTTATCACATTTAAATGTATAATCCAACTATAATTGATATTTGCTATGGTAAGAGATAGAGATCCACTATTTTATCTCCTCCATGAAGATAATCCATCATCCCATCACAATTTTGGAGAAAAAAATCAGGAAAAAAATTGGTTTTATTATTACTTCTTTTTTTTTTTTTTTAAACATTCTAAAGCTTTCATGAGGATCATTTCTTATAACTACAATGTAGGATAATCTCACTCTTCATTATGTTTTCCATTCCTTCAGGTATTTGACAAGGAAGAGCTTTTAGAGTGTATTAAAGAGCTTGTGAAATTGGATCAAGAATGGGTCCCCTATTCAACATCTGCTAGTCTGTATATTCGTCCCACGTTCATCGGAACTGAGGTACAAACTGACTCCCTGTTTCCGGGTGGGCAACTTATCATTGTTTCTTCATGTGAGAAACTTCTAGGATATAGTTTGATAGCCCCCAATAACATAAATAACTCCTTTCTCCTGATTATCAAGACCAGGTGTCAGCAAACATTTTCTTTAAAGGGCCAGAGGGTAAATATTTCAGGTTTGTGGGCCATATAGTTTCTGTCGCAACGACTCAATTCCAACATTGAGGTACAGAAGCAGCCATAGTTACCAATGTAGATGAGTCAAGGAATGAGCAATGAGCAAGGCTATTTGTCTTCCCTTACTCAAGATTCACCAATATTTCCTTATATTTTCCTGAGTTTCCTCAGAGTAATTCTTCAGTGTAATGTCTCTTCTCTTGGCAGCAGTTCTCCAAGGTGGAAGTGGTAATGATTTTGAAATTTGGAGGAGGGAGAGCTGCTGCTTTTTATTTTCATTTTCCTGAAGTCTTGGGATTACCAAGGAATGGGAGTAGAAGTCCCTCTTCCCCCACAGGAAATGTTGAAAATGAAGTTCACAATGGGTGTTAGGGAAGGACCGTGAGAGCTAGAGTCGTAGCTTTATACATCAGGATGATAAGATCTGCTGGTAGGTCGCAGTCTACTGGTTGGTGCTCTTGCAAAAGGAGGACGTGCCTGGAGAAGCTAAGCCACTTGCGTGGGTGTCCTGTAAAGACCCTATTACTTGTCTCCTTCCTCTTCTAGGCAGCTGTGGTCTTATGGAGAGTGGGTGGTATGGAGGGATAATGGAGGGGGGAAGACTGAGTGTGGGTAGCAAATGAAGGGGCTGTGGCATATGGAGATTTTTAGGAATAGGGAGAAGATGGCGCTCTTTTGCTGTAGTCTAGACATTCTGCTCTCTACTAGGTAATTATATGCTTACCAGTTTCTCTATTCTGACATCTGAATGCCAGAAGTATGGAAATATATAAGGCCATGGAAAAAATACCTAAGTGGTATTATGAATCCAGACAATGAATTTCATGAAGTGCAGTCTCCCTAACAAATTTGGAAGAATTGGGACAATTACAAAAGTTATCTACTCCTTATGTCTCTTACATTTTAGTATTAATAAAGTTTATTTTTAATTTTCTATTTTATTTACATATTTTATTTTTAGTGTTTATATTTTAGGATAGGAAGAAATAGTTTTTAAAAGTCTGTTGAAACATTGTTACTACTCTGGAAGCACTGTCTTGTGTTTATTCTGAAGTACTTTCCCACTCTAAGATCTGATTCTTCTATTCTGAGTTTGTTGAAAGTTTTGTTATGAATGGATGTTAGGTATTGTTGATGGCTTTTTCTAAATGTCTTGACAGAATTATATGTTTTTGTCCTTTATTCTAAATTATATTTGTTATATTCAGTTTTTTGGTGTTAAAACAACCTTGTGTTCCTGGACTAAATCCTACTTGGCTACCATGAATAATTCATATTAAATCTTGTATTCAGTTTGCAAGCATTTTGTTAAGAATTTTTGTCAATGCTCCTAAAAGGTATTGGTCTATAGTTTCCTAGTGTATTTTGTTCTGTGATTTAGTAAATTGTTCAGAGTCCCAGAATCCTATAATCTAGAGTTAGACAAGTTTATAAACCTGATTTTATAGTCTAGCCTGTTGTCACAATTATCCTATTGGTGGTCTTCAACTTTTTGCATTTGAATCACCCAAGTTTGTTTGTTTGACTGATGATTGATTGATTGACTGGGGAGGGAGAGGGAGAAACACAATCTTAACCAGGCTCTACCCCAAGTTGGAGCCTGACACAGGGCTCCGTCTCTCAATCCTGAGATCATTACCTGAGCCAACATCAAGTCAGATGCTTAACTGACTACTGACAGCCATCTGGGTGCCCCCACTCTGGTTTGTTTGTTTCATTTATTTTTTTATTTTTTAAAGATTTTATTTATTTGACTCAGAGTGATCACAAGTAGGCAGAGAGGCAGAGAGAGGGGGGGGGGAAGCAGACTCCCTGCTGAGCAGAGAGCCCGATGTGGGCCTTGATCCCAGGACCCTGAGATCATGACCTGAGCTGAAGGCAGAGGCTTAACCCACTGAGACACCCAGGCACCCCCAGGTATTTTTTTAAATACACATCTTGACCCCAGTCCACAGAGATACTCACTGAGTAGATCAGAATGGTGTTTCTGATGGTGGGCGGAATTTAGGAACCTCAGTGACAAAAGCCCGGCCAAGAAGTTCTCTCCCAGTAGACTATCAACTTAGCTATTTGATCATGCTTTGGACCCCAGAATCAAGAATTTTTCAAAATCTGCTTTACAAGTGTAAGTTAAGAATTGAAGGAAATAACTGCTATCATGTGTAAGTCAACATTATTTATATTTGGTTGGTATATTTATACATATATTTATATCAATATTTACATTATAAATATAAATATGTTTATAAATACATATAAATATATATACAGGCAGAAAAGACAATCACCTATAATTCAGAAATGAGCATAATACAAATAATGTTCAGTAAAGCATTGGATTTAAACATTTGTACACCACACAGATGTCTTACAGTCTAGTCTGGTAAATTAGCACACACTGACTTTTCATGGTGGATGCATTTGGTAAGTGAGGTGCTGGCTCGAGGATTAGGCCCAGTGGCTTCCAGTCCACTGGGACTCTTTCATCAGGGATGGCTAACTTTTGCTGGCCTTTTTATGTTGCTTGATTTCATGATGGCTCTGCTTTGTCACTGGCTTCACAGAATAATTGCAGGCTTACCTCTGTATCGGTTATCTGATGTTTTGGTCTTGTCTTCTGCTGGCTAACATCCACATTATTTTTGTTTCCAGTTCTTTTCATGGTTAGATGAATTGATTAAGTGGGTCTTCAATCCAGGAGGTGTTTTGACTTCTTTGAATGAGCAAATAAATATATGTTGGGGTGATTTATTAAGTGATCTCACCCTGCTTTGATCTCATGTGCCCAGTGTCTAGTCCTGGGTGTGGGACCCCCCTGTGAGTGTCGAATAGTCCGTGTTCTACAACCCACTCATCTGTATTGAGCTTCAGCCCAGAGCCAAATAATTTAAGTCTGTGGAGCCAAGATCAGAGACCCTGCATTTAAGCAAACGTTCCAGGGATTTCTTTACTACTTTCAAGAGTATCACCATCTCAAGCCTTGGGAAAGAATTAAGTATATGGCTAGCAGTCTTTAAAGCTTTATTTGCTCCTGGGATTGCCAACTGGCACCAGGTAGAAATATTTACATCTTTGAAAGCTCAACTTCGTCCCAAGGGCACGGTGTCATTTTCACTTTCAGGGGCCATGATACAACAGTCCAGTGTTAATTATTCCTTCTTATGCCCAGTTTGATTCGGCAGCAGCCATGTGATAAGAGAGTGGTTCTCCTATCAGCTTACGAATTTCATTATGTTTGCAAAGTGTTCTGCTTCTTCACATGTTTATCATTAACTGACCCTTCATTTTTACTGACTTACATAGGTAATATCTACGTATGAATGTTTTTGTGCAGTTCTTCATATGTCTTCCAGACTTATTCGATAATAATTGATTCCATTACTAAAAGCCTGTTAGATTTAGGATTATGATAAACAGAATAGTATTTTATTGGGACATTTATAATTATCTATTAGTATATAACTACTGGGTAGAACTTGCCAGTAAAATATACCAGGCTGCCTATGAGTAGAAATTTTTTTAAAAAATTTTTTCCCATAAAATTCACATTACTAAACAAAATGCTGAACATTAATACATAAACCTCTTGGGAAAAAATTTAGAGAGTAAAATCATTCACGTTACCAAAAGATTTCTCATTAAAAAAGGAATTTGAACATCCCTTTACTATCTTCTAAAATGTTTTTTTATAGGTAGTTAAAAACTTAAACAGAAACTAAAAGCTGGAGTGCCTCAGACTACTGCTGATTATGTGTCAATTGGAAATTAAGATAAAATCTGAAAGCCTACTATTTAAATAAAGAACATTTACATGAACAATTTCTAGATTTTCATTTTATCAGACAAGAAGTTAAAATTACATGGCTATCAGAATCAGTATGGGATACCGAGCAGCCTTACCTCTAAAGAAGCTGGGTTTTGCTGATTTTAACATCTATTTTATCCAGCTTCACTCTGTTTAGTAACTCCAAGCAGGTACAGCTATATGAACGTACAAACAGACACAGGCTTTATTTCCTTAGTGATTCTAATAAGTGTACAAGTGCTTTGACCACAGTCTATAACAAAATAGGCACAACCATGAATTCTGAAATCCCGTGTGATCATGCTGTTCAGCCTTTCACATTTCCAGTTTTTCTCAGTGTCCTCTCATCCCACTGGAGATGATTGGAGAGGTGACAGAGTGAGGCTGCACTGGATAGTAGCAGGGCTGAGGATCCGTGTCACGGAGAAGAATCAAGTTTGATGGTGGAGGCACAGCCCACTCGGCCCCTTTGACCAGGTCCCAGGCTGAGGCCACAGATCTGCAAGCCACCAGCAGATTTGGCTTTTTCAGCTGTTCTCCTAGACAGACTGTCTTTGGCTCATGCAGAAGGCGAGGAATCCCTCATATTCAGTTAACTCGTACTTTTTTTTTTTTTCTTAAATATATATATTCAAAGATTTTATTTATTTATTTGACAGAGACAGAGAGAGAGCACAAGTAGGCAGAGCGGCAGACAGAGGGAGAGGCAGACGCAGACTCCATGCTAAGCAGAGAGACGGATGCAGGGCTCCCTGGGATCATGACTGAGCCATCCAGGCACCCCTTAACTCCTACCTCTACATTCAGAGTGCCCTTACATAAATCTCTGGAGCTGAGCCCCACTAGAGAAGCAGTCTGCTTTGGTTAATTGCAGCCTCAGACGCCCAGAATACAATCTGAACAGTGCAGAGCATTTTCAGTCCCTTCACATAAACAGTTTCCCCATTCACAACTTCTGGAAATCTTTCAGAATGACATTTTCATTAGCGCTCCCATTTATAAAACTCCTGCTGCCAAAGGGTCCAACCCTTCATTTCCGGTTCACTGCATGGGCTGCTTAAGGACATAAATTTCATAGACATGTCTTTCTTTTCCTTTTATCACCTTGTAAAATCTTCATATTACACATGTAATGTAACCTATAATCGTAACTGTTCCCGTGAAAAGAATTCCCTTTATTCACTGCCCTTACTTATGCATATATATATTGTATCTTACCATCATTTCTCTTTACAATTAGCCTCTATAAATGAAAGAATGTGAACAGATTTTAAAACTAAGGGGCACCTGGGTGGCTCAGTGGGTTGAGCCTCTGCCTTCGGCTCAGGTCATGATCTCATGGTCCTGGGATCGAGCCCCACGTCGGGCTTTCTGCTCAGCGGGGAGTCTGCTTCCTCTCCTCTGTCTCTCTGCCTGCCTCTCTGCCTACTCGAGATCTCTCTCTGTCAAATAAATAAATAAAATCTTAAAAAAAAAAAAAACTACCTGCCCCACCTGTGCCAGGTCCCTTACTGGGATTCCATTTCCCTGTCACCTGATCCAATACTGCAGCGAGAAGTTTGACAACATAGAACCCAGGGAATTCTTGAGTTAGTGTTTCCCAGCAAGATGCCCTTGGCCCATCTTACTTTCCCAGTCCGGGAAAGTTCTGCTGCTTTTCAGGGAAGTCCTAATTCTTTTTGATGAAATGCAGTCACTTGTTGGACACTGTCACCAACCCCTGCCATTATGAAGCTCTCCTAAGTCTCAGGCACGGTGCTTGGTGCTTTCTGTGCACTGGCAAACCCTGTGAATAGGAGCTCCTCGTGGCATTTCAGAGATGAGGAAACTGAGTCCCAAAGCAATGAAATAAGAAGCCTGCGTGCTCAGCCTCTCTGCCATGGAGCTGGGTCTAGGGAAACAGTGCTGAGCAAACGAGACATTTCTGCTCTCTGGGAAATCCGTGTCTGGTGCAGCAGTCACTTTTCATAATAGAAACTCATGAAATGACTGTGTACTGCTAGAGGGAGGTCTGTGCTGTGGAGAAACAGGGTGTAGCTCAATAACAGTAGTTAGTGTGGAAATATAATGGATGGGGCTACTAAGGTCTTTCCTGTCTTGTTCTCATATCAGTCCACCTTTGTGTCCATTTCCTTTCTTTCTCTGAGCCAGCAGCTTTCCTGCTCTTAATTACATTTGACCTAATCACTCCAGATATTATAATGTGTTATATATTCTGTATTATATAACACACACTATCACACAAAACACACCTGTGTTATATAACACACTTCTACGATCTTACGTTCAGTTACCATACTTCCAAGTTGAGGGATATCAGTTTTCACATGCAAATTTGCCATTCTGTTTCTAGGATTTTATTTTTATTTAAAAAAAATTTTTAGGGATACCTGGTTGGCTCAGTCAGTTAAGCTTCTGCCTTCAGCTCAGGTCATGATCCCAGGGTCCTGGGATCAAGTCCCCACATCAGGTTCCTTGTTCAGCAGGGAGCCTGCTTCTCCCTCCGCCAGCCACTCCCCCTGCTTGTGTTCTCCTGCTCTCTCTCTCTCTGTCTCTGATAGGTAGATAGATAGATAGATAGATAGATAGATAGATAGACAGACTTTTTTAATTCAGATAAAACTCTCAGGCATCGGGGCACCTGGGTGGCTCAGTGGGTTAAGCCTCTGCTTTCAGCTCAGGTCATGATCCCAGGGTCCTGGGATCGAGTCCCGCGTCAGCCTCTCTGCTCACAGGGAGCCTGCTTTCCCCCTTCTCTCTCTGCCTGCCTCTCTGTCTACTTGTGATCTCTGTCTGTCAAATAAATAAATAAAATCTTTAAAAAAAAAAAACTCTCAGGCATCATGCGTAATGATCCAATTCTTGCATATATTGCAAATTGATCACCACAGTAAGTCTGGTGAACAACCATCACCATACATAGTTTAAAAATTTTTTTTCTTATGATGAGAACTTGAAAGATTTACTCTCTTAGCAACTTTCATATGTACAATACAGTGTTATTAACTATAGTCACCATGCTGTTTGTTACAACCCCAGGATTTAGTTATTTTATACCTGGAAGTTTGTACATTTTGATCTTCTTTACCCATTTCTCCCACCCCCTTCCCCTGCCTCTGGTAACCACCAATCTGTTCTCTGCATCTACAAGCTTGTTTTATGTGTTTTCATTTTTGTTTTAGATTTTGAATATAAATGAGATCATGTATTTCGTTGCACATTGTGCCCTCAGGGACCATCCATGTTGTTGCAAGGCTGCATTCCTTCTTTATTCATGGTAAAGTAGTATTCCATTGTATCTATAGACCACATTTTCTTTCTTTCTTTCTTTTTAATTTTATTTTTTCAGTGTTCCAAGATACACTGTTTATGCACCATACCCAGTGCTCCATGCGGTCCGTGCATGCCCTCCTTAATACCCACCACCAGGCTCACCCATCCACCCGCTCCCCCTCCTCTCTAAAACCCTCAGTTTCTTTCTCAGAGCCCACAGTCTCTCATGGTTCTTCTCCTCTGATTTCCCCCAATTCACTTTTCCTTTCCTTCTCCTAATGTCCTCCATGTTATTCTTTATGTTCCACAAGTAAGCGAAACCATATGATAATTGACTTTCTCTGCTTGACTTATTTCACTCAGCCTCATCTCCTCTAGTCCCACCCATGTTAATACAAAAGTTGGGTATTCATCCTTTCTGATGGCTGAGTAATATTCCATTGTATGTATGGACCACATCTGTATCCATTCATCTGTTGAAGGGCATCTTGGTTCTTTCCACAGTTTGGCAACTGTGGCCATTGCTGCTATGAACATTGGGGTACAGATGGCCCTTCTTTTCACTACATCTGTATCTCTGGGGTAAATACCCAGTAGTGCAATTGCAGGGTCATAGGATAGCTCTATTTTTAATTTCTTACGGAATCCCCACACTGTTTTTCAAAGTGGCTGTACCAACTTGCATTCCCACCAACAGTTTAAGAGGGTTCCCCTTTCTCCACATCCTCTCCAACACTTGTTTCCTGCCTTGTTAATTTTCGCCATTCTAACTGGTGTAAGGTGGTATCTCAATGTGGTTTTGATTTTAATCTCCCTGATGGCTTATGATGAACATTTTTTCATGTGTCTGCTAGCCATTTGTATGTCTTCTTTGGAGAAGTGTCTGTTCATGGTTTCTGCCCATTTTTTGATTACCTGTTTTTTTGGGTGTTGAGTTTGATGAGTTCTTTATAGATCTTGGATATCAGCCCTTTGTCTGTGGTGCTATTTACAAATATCTTCTCCCATTCTGTGGGTTGCCTCTTAGTTTTGTTGTTTCCTTTGCTGTGCAGAAGCTTTTTATCTTGATGAAGTCCCAAAAGTTCCTTTTCACTTTTGTTTCCTTTGCCTTGGAGACAGTAGACCACATTTTTTTTATCCATTCATCCTTCAGTGGACACTAACTTGGCTATTGTAAATCCTGTGCAGTAAGCCCAGAGTTGCATTTATCTTTTGGAGTTAGTGTTTTTGTTTTCCTTGGATAAGGACCCAGAAGTGGAATTGCTGGATCATATGGTATTTCTATTTTTAATTTGCCTGGGAGTCTCCATACTGTTTTCCAGAGAGACTGCACCAATTTAATTGCCTACCAGCAGTGCACAAGGGTATATTTCTGGGATGTTAAAGGAGCTATTTGGGGGAGGGAAAACTATCTGGTAACAAACTCAAATAGTACCAAAGGCATGTAAAAGTAAGGAAGCTTCCTTTCACTCTCATTCTGATCCACAGTTCCACCGTTTGCCTCCTTCCAAACAATTCCTGTGACCACCTTTTCTTATATCCTTCTAGATGCCCATATTCTTACCTCTACCTGCATACATGTGTCTGTACATTAACTGTTAGCCTCTTTTTTTCAAAACTGGCAATAATTCTTTGCTCAGGTTCCCAGACTCAAAGATTTTTACACACACATTCACACACACACAGTTTAAAGAAAAGAATTAAATATGAAAATTTATGCACTTAACTCCCAGTTAACATTAGAATATGATTAGTACAGTTGGGATTAGAAAGTGACTAGTACAATTGAAACCTTTTGTATATCTTTCTCTGTTGATTTCCCTTCCCTCCCTAGAATCAATTAACCATGTTGTGCCATGTAGTTCTTTCTTTATTCTCTCCTCCTTTTACCTCCTGCCCCCAAATACAGGATTGTCTTATTATGGATGGGTAATTGGCATGTTTCTAACTTTTGGCTCTTATAAACAAAGCTGCTGGGCACATCCTTGTATGTGTCTTATAATTGACCTTTGTACTTGCATCTCTTTGGTATTTACTTAGGAGTTAAATTGAATAGAAGGATATATGTGTTTTGCTTTACTAGATATTGCAAAACAGAGTTCCAGATTGTTTTTACCAGTTTATTCTCCCACCAACAATGTATGAAAATTCTATTTGCTTCATATCCTTGCTGACACCGGTAGTATTGTGTTAATTTTATCCACTCTGATATATGAGTCTTACCTTCTTGTAGTTTTTAATTTTTATTTCCCTGAGGGCAAATTATGTTGAGTACCTTTTCATATGTTTATTGTGTATTGAAAATCCTTTTAGGAAATATCTTTGCCAGTCCTTTGCCATTAAAAAATTCATTTGTCTTTTCAATTTTTTTAGAGTCTTTGTATATGCTAGGTGTAAATTCTTTGTCAGAGATACATTTCACAAGTAGTAACTTTCCGTTCTGTGACACATCCTTTGTCAGATCAATGTATTGCAAATAGTGTTCTAATCTGTGGCTTGTTTTTTCGGCTAGTCTTGCTTTTTCACTCTCTTACTGGTATCTTTTAGAAAACATCAGTACTGGGTCACCTGGGTGGCTCGGTCAGTTAAGCGTCTGACCCTTAATTTCAGCTCGGGTCATGACATCAGGGTCGTGGGATTGAGCCCCACATCGGGTTCTGTGCTTGGCACAGAGTCTCTTTGAGATTCTGTCTCTGCCCCTCCCCCACTGTATAAAATAAATCTTTTTTTAAAAATGTTTCTTTGTAATGTAATTAAATTTATTTTTTTCTGTATATTTTGTGGCTTCTGTGTGTTTTAAATTCTTCCTTACTCCACGGTCATACTTCTGTTTTAGAGTTGTGCTTTTCCCTTTAGATGAAATCCATTTGGAAATGAACTTTGTATGAGGGAGTCAATTTTATTTTTCTCCATATGGATACCACGTTATTCTGTTACTGTTTATTGAGTGGTCTATCCTTTCTTCCCTGGTAGACAGTGCCAGATGTTCAATATTAAGTCTCCATAGAAGAAGACTATTTTTGGCTCCCCAGCTGTACCTTCTCTCTCTCTCTCTCTCTCTATGTATGTGTGTATATATATATACATATATATGTATATATATATATATATATACATATATATGTATATATATATATATATATATATATATTTGTGTTTTTGTCTGTCTCTTTTTTATTTAAATGGCAGCCATACTATGAACAATTTTGTTTGTATTATTGTTTTTGCATTTACAATTTGTCTTAGAGATTCTTCCACATCAGTACGTACAGATTTATCTCTGTTTTACCCATTTTCTTAGCTGTAAGGTATTCCTTCATACATATGTATCTTTTAATTGAATACAGGATGTCATAAATTATAAGTTACCCATTATTTTATGCACTGAAATGGAAAAAACATTGCTAAACTATGATGTAGTACTCTACTGACAATCCTGACTCACTCATGAATTAATCATACCAGCCTTTTATTATTATTTTTTTAATGTGTGTTTTCAGAGGACATCTGCAATTCTTCCTGCCATCGTTTGCACTGCTTGGCTTGTGATAGGCATTTTTATTTTTGCATGTAGCTTAATAACAGAAACTAACACAGCTTTATCTTCATATGGATTTCTTCCTCCCAGAGGTTCCATGAGAAGACTGGATGTTGCTTTGCAGGAAAATATTCAGTTGCATTTTTTCAGTGTTACTACAAATGTTTGTTTGACTGATATCAAATATATGTCCAGCTCTTGTCTTTGCACTTTCTGTTCAGTGATTTCTCTTTTCAATGCCAAGTCATATTGTAACTTTTTAAAGACATTTTAAATGGCAAACTCAGCATGTATGGCATCACCAATGCCCATAAGCCATTGGAAGTACCATCAGTATGAATAGCTAATTCCAAGTCTGGTAATGCCAGCTTTCCCATGAGTGCTACTTAGCCAATAGCAATTGTAAAATGCTGAGTCTGGATTTCAGACATGTTAAATGTGAGAAAAAATTGATATCTTAGAATCAATGAAATATGGTAGCATAATTTATGCAAAGAGTGTCCTGTTCATCACCCATTATGTTGATAGAACAAACATAAGAAGTATTATTAGTAAATTGAATAAAATGAGACCGTTAAATTTGGGAATCTTAAAAATGCAGGCTTTCTACAAGGAATTTTTATGTTGTAGACAAATCCCCTAGTTCACATGAAGACATATATTCAAGGATATTTATTGCAACTCCCAAATTTTCTGACAGATTGGATGTGAATGTGAAAGGAGAAAGGTCAAGTTTTCCTTTAGGCCAGAGCAACTGAATAGTGACAATTTGTTGGGATGCGGAAGAGTGAGGGAAAAGGTTTTTCTTCCGTATTTGTTGGAGCAATGATGGGTAGACTCTAGAGTTCAGTTTCGGGCATGGTAACTTAAGCTTGAGTTATCAAGTAAGTGGGCAGATCTACAAGTCTGAAATTTGGGGGAGAGTTTGGGATTTAAGTAATACCTTCTTAGTGTTTAACATATAATGCCTTTAGAGTCAAGGGAATATGTGAAGTTATTAAGAGAAGAAATCTAGATACTAGTGAAAAGAAGGTGAGGACTAAGCCCTGCAGCATTAAGAAGAAGGGGAGATAAAAAGGAATCAGCTAAGAAATCTGAGAAGTAACAGCCTGTAAAGTGGAAAGAAAAACAAGAAGTCTTGGTATACCAGAAGCCAAGTAAAGCACATGGAAATAATGATCAGTTGTGGTAGATCCTGCCCACAGGACCAGAGACATGAGGCCCAAGAATTGACTATTGGATTTGGCAACATGAAGGTCCTTGGCGAGATGGTTGTCCTGGAGTGGGACATGTGGTAAAGGGAATGTGTTTGTTTTTGATGGGAGCTACTACTACATATTTCTAAGCTGATGGAATGATCCAGAGGAAAGAGAAAATTGACTGTTACAAAACTAAAAAGATTTCCCAGGCTCTACTTCTTCATGGTTCTACTTCTGAGGGTGACGGTTCAGGCAGGCAGTGATGTGTGACTAGATGAAGGGGACAGAAGTAGAGCACATCCATTTCTCTGCTTCACGGCATCACACAATGTCCCACAGGATTTCTGCATACTTGCCATTATAACCTCCTCTCTCCCCTTTCTCTTTTGAATCTATAACATTCTGACTTTTGACTACCCCCCCCCACCCCCACCAACTCCCACTGAAATATGCTTGTCAAGATCACCAAGGACCTTCACATTGCCACAGCCAGTAGTCAGTTCTTGGGGCTCCCTTGAGTGTACCGTTCAGCTCACTCAGGATCTCACTTGGTCGGCTGGGTTGAGACTTGCCTATTGGGGGAGCATCTTCATTGCCAATGTCAACTCCCTGTATTGGTCTGAGTGTCTCTCTATTCCAGGCCCATTGTGTCCTTGGCCCAGTCAACTGAACCAAATTAGATGGAATCACAAAGTCAAAGTCTGAGTGCTGAGGCTAGGTAGTGAGGAGATCCTGGTTTTGAGGCCATTTTTGATACAAGAAAAATGCTCCTGTAGCATTTTCCTGTCCTCTAAAGAAAGGGGTCAGCAAACTTTTCCTATGAAGTCAGGTAGATACTCATGTTTGCCTTTGTGGTACAGAACCTCAGTAGACAACCCATAAATGCATGAATGCATGTATTCCAATAAGACTTTAAAAAACAGGAAGCGGGCTGAAGTTTGCTGACCCCTGATCTAGTCATTTCAAAAAGGGAAATGAAGCATGGTGTTTCTAAGAATGACTCATTCTGGCTCTTCCTGGGTACTTCCCTATCAAGTTTTCTTGACCACTTGTTTGTAATAATCCATGCTAAAATTTCTGTTTAGGGTTGATTTCAGATATGCCAAGCTGTATATATATACCGGATGCTGGTATAATAATCCTGTCTTTTCCCCAAGTGCTCATTTGCCACAATTCCAACACTGAGTGTTGAGTGTAGTTTCCGTGGTCCCATCTACAGTCCTCCTAATGTCGCCTTCAGGCTTTGCGTTTTGGTAAATACTGAATTTATTTACCACTATTACTGTTAGAAATGAGTAGGTATAAAAACAAAAATAATTGCTGTTTGTTGGATGGTTGAAAAAGAGGAGGCTCTGGGTGCTTTCCACAGTTTATCTAATTTACCCCTTATATTGATGCTGTAAGCAGTCATTATGACTGCGTTTATATAACCTTAGACAGGTAGTTGTTCTTTTTTCCTTATCCTAAGTTTTCTTTTAACTATGTGCTTTCTGAATTTTAAGGTCATTCTTATTTAAAAACTACAGAAGAGTGCTATCCTTTCTTTTTGTCAATGTTGAATATATACTGTCTTTTATAGCAAGCCTCAGAATATTCTGGACTTTAGCCTCCCTCATGGTATTCTTTGAATGTCCACATACGAATTCGGTTAGTTTAGGAAATAAGGCAGGGGACAAAGGAACATTTTCTCTGTGGTATCAATGCAACATAGGAGGTTTAGTATCTTTTTTTTTTTTTTTAATCAAAGTAATTCAGATTTGGCAAATAAGTTATCTAGGTTGTTTTCACAGCTCCTCTCTGTAAACAACTTCTTATAATGTAGTAAACCTGGTATAACAAGGCACAGTATTCTGTGTAGGGGACGGAGATGGCCTTGCACATCACTGATTGTGCAGATTAACAAGAGGTAGAGAATTACAGAAACATTTGTAAGCAAGTGTAATGGACATTTTATCTAAATGCACAGAAGTGCAGGGTGCTGTGATCGCATGTAACACGAGTACCTGACTTTGTAAAGAGGGCTCATTTTCTGAAATGACATTTAAGTTGAGATTGGAGGGTTTATATTACTTAGGAAGGAGAGGGGATGTCTTAGTGGGCTGCCGTGACAGAATACCATGGAGTGAATGTCTTAAACACTAGAATTTATTTTCTCATAGTTCTGGAGGCTGAAAGGTTAAGATCAAACTGCCATCAGGGTTAGTTTCTGGTAACGGTCTCCCCATCGAGGTCTACCTCACTATGTCCTCACAGAGCCTTCTGTGTGTGAGGGGGGAGTGGGTTGGGGATCGAGTGGAGAACTCGTGCTCTAATGTCTCTTCCACTTCTTAGAAGGACACCAGCCCTGTTGAATTAGGACCTCACCATTTTGACTTTGTTTGACTTTAATGACCTCCTTAAAAGCTTTAGCTCCAGAAGTAGTCACATTGGGGTTGGGGCTTAAAATTGGAGGTAGACACATTTCAGTCCATAACAGGGAGAAGGAGAGTGGTCCAGGGGGAGTAGTTTAGGAAGACATTGTAGAGGCAGGAAAGTGAGGGGGTTTGAGCATGAGGTACGTAGAGTGTGAGGGCCATGCTGAAGGCTGAGATAGAAACAAGAGATGCCTTGACTTGAACTCTTTCCAGAGTAAGAAATCTTGGGTACTTCTTGTTTTAAACTTTGATATTACAAAAAGAGGTCTGGATTAAGAGTAGAAGATCTAGAGCTTAATAATTGAGACCTTGGGCAAATTGTTTGGAGCCTCAGTTTCTTCAACATAAAAATAGAAATTAAAACCCTTAACTTCCTGGCTTATTGGATTAGATGAGGCAATAACTGAAATGTCTTAGAAACCAAAAGCTATACAATTATTGAGGATTTTTTAATCATTCACCAAACCAACTCATTTTTCCTACAAAAACTACATGAATTTATTATCCCTCTGGTTTTTTTTTTTTGTTTTTTTTTTTTTAATATTTTATTCATTCAACAGAGAGAGATCACAAGTAGACGGAGAGGCAGGCAGAGAGAGAGAGAGAGGAGGAAGCAGGCTTCCTGCTAAGCAGAGAGCCCGACGTGGGACTCGATCCCAGGACCCTGAGATCATGACCTGAGCCGAAGGCAGCGGCTTAACCCACTGAGCCACCCAGGCGCCCTATCCCTCTGTTTTGTAACTCACACACTGAAGGCCTTACCTGGACCCCTAGTCCTCTCCATATCTCTTCTAGTGCCTCTAAGCCCAATATTCTTCACTGTTTTCCCCTCTAAAACAAATTATGCTCTTTTTAGAATTTAAAAAAGAAAAAAGTCATGACACTGTTTTTGAAAAATGTTCTTGTTATTCCCAATTATCTTATTTTTTTTCTGTCCTGTGTTCGTCTTAAACAAATGCTTAAACAGAATTATTCTCAAGCCTCCACACGGCTGCTGTGCTTCTCAGCCCCTGGGACATTTTCTGCCATCGTTCACATAACCTCTGAAATTCTGCCTTTTTATATACTAATTTTCTGACTGACTCAGAAGTGGTGATTTTCCCTGGAATTGGTCACTTTATTTTCCATCACACCCAAGGGGCTTGTTATTTTGTGCAGAATATATATGTACTTAATACTTTTGTATATGTGTTTGTGAGGTATAATATAAAGATGAGTATTTTTTCATACACCTCAGAATTTCAACTTAAGTCAATGTGGTCCCTTGAGAAGTGACATACTTCGCATCCATGAGATTTTATATTCCTCATTTCCCATGGCTTTTATTTTTTTTTAAGCCCTCAATTCCTTATATATTGAAATAATCTGGAAATTAGAAAAAAGAATAAAAAATGTTCATAAGGAAATGAGACTTATTGAAACAGTTTCACAGCTTATCAGATGTTCTTATTTTCTCTTTATTTATGTGGCTTTTGCTTTATTCAAACGGAAGCCCGACCAGGTCATTATAGATGTATGTTTCTTAGCATTTAATGAATATTATGGAAGAAATTGCTATTAATTGTAGTGGTAGCACAGAATTTAAATTGCTTTCCAGAATAGAAGGGAGAATTAAGACAAACAGATAATGGTTCCTAAGGCTAGAAACAGATAGTCGCCAAGCTCCCTTCCTAATGCAGTTACCTATTTATTTTCAGTCTTGAAACAGTGTGGCCATTTGCAGTAAAGTCACAGAGTTCTTTTCATGAGAAGACGATCAATATAAGTAATCATTTAAGGATGAAGGTGACCAAGCTGTGATCAACACTAGTACTTGAAGTACTTGTAAAAAAACAAAAAAACAAAAAAACAAAAAACCATGAGTTGGCTTTGCTTAAATTTCAGAAAATAAAATATTAGTACACATAAACACATTATCTCTCAGCATTGAAAACTTCTCATCTATAATTTACCTCCTTGCTAAGAATAAAAGTGTTACTTAAAGGTTTATTGATTTTTTTTTTTCCCAGAAAGAGATTTCATGCCTAAGATTATTCCATTTTTCCATCTGTGCTCTCTATACCACCACCTAGTGGAGGAAATGCAAGTTTACTGTCAATTAAAGTCAGGAAGAAAATGAGTAAGATGAAATTTATCCCACATTTCCATGATGATGAGGTATTGCTTCTAGTATAACGCAGGTTGTGAAAAATACATGAGTTAAGAGTGATAAAATTTCAGACATTTGTGTGGTTTTTAATAAAATGCTTATCAGTTTGTCCACGAATAAGCTATTTTATTCAGAAACTTAGAGGATAGATAAATTACTGAGGTTTTGTGCTGCAGATTGGATTTCCAAGTTGTGTTGGGAAGTTTCTCTTTATTACTCAAGAGGAGGGTCCAAAACCTTTTCTTTTTAAGTATTAAGCTTCAAAGCTCCTCTGACATGAATGTATCATTGTAATTTACTTAACCTGATAGGTGCATAAAAGTGTGGAGAGAAGTTAGTCAATTTTTATCAAAGCTGGGAAGAAAGACAGGTATGTATTATTATTCTGAAGTTTTGGGGGACAAATAAAGCTTTAAGGCTCTTCCCTCATTACTGGTAGGGGAATCCTGTTCAGTCCCAACTAAGAACAAATCCAAGCAAGTGAAAAACCAAAACCCATTGTTGCTTGCTGACTCTGGCCATCCAAGCCTTTCTCGGTCTCATGTTCACATGGAATACAAATGGAATCATCTTCCCACTTTTTTTTTTTTTTTTTTAAAGATTTCATTCATCCATTTGACAGACAGAGATCACAAGTAGGCAGAGAGACAGGCAGAGAGAGAAGAAGGGAAGCAGGCTCCCTGCCGAGCAGAGAGCCCGATGCGGGGCTCGATCCCAGGACCGCGGGATCATGACCTGAGCTGAAGGCAGAGGCTTTAACCCACTGAGCCACCCAGGTGCCCCTCATCTTCCCACTTTCTGAGGGTTACATGCCTTTTGGAGGACATCAGTGTGCACGTATACAAATACATTTTTTATGCCCATGAATATTTTACTTACCCGAGTTTTGATGATCTGGGCATAAGTAGTGAGTGGGGGCTTTGGGAGGGAGACAGAATAAAATTCAGAAAAAAAAAATACCTCCAGACCCACTTTAGTCAGTTCATCAAGCAAACAAAATGGTCACACACGGTCAGCTGGAGTTGAGTCCCTTCTTAATTCTTACCATGACAGACTCTTAACCACCATCTAGGCAGACACCACTCTGCTGAAGAACAGACGTAGCATTTTTTTATCCTGAGACTGTCAATGTAATAGTCCTGGGCTCGTTTTCTTATTCCCAATGGTCTTGAATCACATAGAATAGAGCAGCAGCCTCTTTTGCCTTTATAATACATAACCTCAAAGCTTTCAGTCTTTCCATTTTCCTCCTTAGTAAACAACTGAATAATTACTTATAATTGTTTTGCGCTGGAGACAACATAGTTTTGCGTGGTTGGCTTATGCTTTCCCAGTGTTTGTGGGGAAAGACCATGTTCTATCTTTGTCATTCATGACTCATGTTCCTCAGTCCTTCATCCTCTGGCTTTTTGGGGAATCTCGATCTCATCTAGTATCTTCGCCTGCTGTGAAGCTCCACTCTTGCCGTCTCCTGTCTGTGACCATGGGGTATAGTAATGGCACACTCACCTATACCCACCACCTGTCCCCCCCACCCGCCCTGGCATGTCTTGAAGCTGTTAGTAATCTGTGAACACAGAAGGGGAAGTTAGAAAAGCAAATATTGCATTTCCTCTCTAGAGACAAAAATCATGTCTGGGTTCTTCCCTTTTTCAATTCTCAGTCAATGCAAGGTGTTATAAAGCTGGTTGTCAAAAACATATTTCTCCTCTCAAAGCCCTCCTCACAAAAAGTTGTGATAAATTTCTTTTTCCCCTAAAACCGTAACTCAGAAGGCAAAGCAAAATGGATCCTTCCTCAGCACTCCGGCCTTTGTGTTTGTTCTTAAAGGACCATCTGGCTTTGTGTAACTCAACTTGAGAAGTAACAGCCCCCGTGCTCAGACAGCCCCTCTGGGAGAGAGTTACAGATCTGTTCTAGACTTTAAGACTGGTGTCTCCATTTACATTAACAGTTGTGTGTACTTTTACTCCATCACAGCCTTCTCTTGGAGTCAAGAAGCCTACCAAAGCCCTGCTCTTTGTAATCTTGAGCCCAGTGGGGCCTTATTTTTCAAGTGGAACCTTTAAGCCGGTGTCCCTTTGGGCCAATCCGAAGTACGTGAGAGCCTGGAAAGGTGGGACTGGGGACTGCAAGATGGGAGGGTAAGTGAATCTGTTTCTGATGAAAGTTAAGAGTCCCTCACAACCTTTCAATTATCACCATCTCAAATCAGTCCAAGTACATATGTTAATATTCAAATTGAAATGCCCTTTTTCTGTTTTGTGTTTATTCTTCAGTGTTAAATTGTGCTAGTTCAGGGACACCTGGGTGGCTCAGTTGGTTAAGCATCTGCCTTCGCCTCGGGTCATGATCTCAGGGTCCTGGGATTGAGCCCCATGTCTGGTTCCCCACTCAGCGGAAAGTCGACTTCTCCCTCTCCCTCTACTGCTCCCCCTGCTTGTGCTCTCTCTCTCTCTCAAATAAAATCTTTAAAAAAAAATTGCGCTCATTCAAAGGATCACCTGTGACCCTTTATAAGGGAGAACCACCGAGTGTTATACAGCAGCAAGAACTAAGATAAGTAAATTGGGAATAACACGAATGCTTTGAATTCACTGCCCCTGGAGGCTGGTGCTCTAGCTGCCGGCAGAAAGGTGGCCTGAGAGAGCATCTGCTGCTGGGGCCGAGGCTCTCCGCCGGCTCCAAGGAGTCCTGTCTGGGGAAGGTGCCCGCTTCACTCAAGTGCTGTCTTCATTGCCACAGATTGTAGCCGTACCTGCTGCCAGCTGGCTGAGGGACAGCCCTGCTTTGGCTCTGTCAGGCCAGTCTCATTGGCCATATGTAGCTGGCTGGAAATAAAAGAGCATTTGAAAAGTGTTAGACAATTTCAGGGGTGGACTTGGCCATGAGCAGAGAATGCCCCTCTGGGTGAGCCTGAATAGCCAGATTCACCCGGGGGCTCTTCCTTTGTGTACATTGAGGCAGCAGTAGGCCTGGGAGGTGACGCTGTGGTGACTTCCGGGCTTAGGGAAAACATGCAGACTCAGGGAGACCTGGGAGTGTCTGGCGATGTATGGCTAGGATATGAGAGAGATGTTGACAGCTGGGTTTGAACCCTCTGTTGTCCCTCTGTATTTTTTTTTTTTTTTCCTTTTCTACCAAAAAGAAAAAAAAAAGGTTAGAAAATTCTGGGTCCTGTCCTCCCTGCATTTTTAGCAGCTGCATTCTCTCAGTAGCTAGAGAAATCCTAACGATGTCCATTAAACCAAGAAGTCCCTTTTTTTTCCTTTTAGCATGGAGCACTCCTCCCTGATGGTGGGCTATGCTAGTCAGGTTGAAACAACTTCTTTTGGCTGTTTTCTTGATGTCTTTTTCACCTGTTCAGACTTCTTCACACGGCATAGACACCCCTGACACCACATGTATCACTTTGTGAGAACCTCCCCTAGAGTTCACCTTATAGTAAATCCGTCTTTGATGAAGAGGTCCTAATAAGCTCCTTTTTCCTCTTTGAATCTTGCTTTCTAGCTCCCCCTACCTGCCCAGGATAAAGGTAACATGGGAATGTTGAGAGTTACAGGAAAATTTAGTTTTAGTGTTGGGGACAGTTTGTAACTTTTTATAAAGATGATATAATGCAGTATGAACAGAATACATGATCACTAGAGGCCAATTAAAAAACTGTTCTTCTCTGTACAGCACGAAGAGTGAGCCCTACTGTTACTATGGGCTTCAGTTAATATTAGCGAATCAGTATTGGCTCATCAGTCCTAACAAGTATATACGAATGTGAGAGGTTAACAGGGGAAACTGAAGTGGGAGAGAAGACACGGGGGAACTCTTTTTGCTCACTTTCTCTGTAAACCTAAAACTGCTATAAAAAATAAAGTCTCTTATAAAAAAAAATTAATACTTGGACTCATTAGGCTCAGGTGGGCCATGATCCGTGGAAGTTGGCATGAAACCTCTTAGAGAAGAGAATATTGCGTCTTATAAATAAAGCAGGAATGACAAGTGAGAAGGCGGTAACCCAAAGGGGGGTCTTTTAACCAAAGACGTGCAAGGGAAACACAGGATTCTTCATTTAGTATCAACCTATTTAGTTGGCAAAGACATTTGGCAGCCCCCTTAGATTTTATTATTGCTTCTTTTTCTAAACCAATTAATTCAACAATTACCTTCCAAGTTTTTTAGCACCTCTGTAGTTAGTTGACATTTATTAAATAGCTATTGGTTTTCCTCAGCTTGAGAAAATTTCTGCCTTCCCAGTTAACCTAAGGAAGAGAAGGATTTTTTTAAAGATTTTATTTATTTATCTGACAGAGAGAGAGAGACAGTAAGAGAGGGAACACAAGCAGGGGGAGTAGGAGAGGGAGAAGCCAAGCAGGGAGTCCGATGGCGGGACTTGATCCCAGGACCCTGGGATCATGACCCAAGCCGAAGGCAGACACTTAACAATTGAACGACCCAGGCGCCCTGGATTTTCCTTTTATTCTAAGATTATTCCACTTCTTTGAAGCCTTCAGAGATAATGTTATTCTTTTATATCTAAATATGCATAAATGAGAGAAGTCATACAATGGCACGCAGCTGAAGGAAAGCTCTAGCACCATGGTTCTCACCTTGGTTACAGATTAAAATCAGCTTTACCAACTACTCCTCTCTGGGTTCCATGGTTAGAGCCTAAGTAAGCATCGGATTTTTTTTAAATTTTATTTAAATTCAAGTTAGTTAACATATAGTGTATTACTGGTTTCAGGGGTAGAATTCAGTGATTCATCAGTTGCATATAACACCCTGTGCTCATTTTGTCAAGTGCCCTCCTTAACATCCATCACCCAATTACCACATATCCCCCCACACCTCCCCTCCAGCAACCCTCAGTTTGTTCTCTATAGTTAAGACTCTCTTAGGGTTCGTTTTCCTCTCCAAAATCTTGTTTTATTTTTCCTTCCCTTCCCCTATGTTCATCAGCTTTGTTTCTTAAATTCCACATAAGACTGAAATCATATGGTATTAGTCTTTCTCTGACTGACTTATTTCACTTAGTGTAATACCTTCTAGTTCCACCCATGTCATTGTAAATAGCAAGATTTTGTTCTTTTTGATGGCTGTGTAATATTCCTGTGTGTGATTGAGGATCTTCTTTATCCTCAATCAGTGGATATCTAGGCTCTTTCCATAATTTGGCTATTGTGGATATTGCTGCTGTAAACACTCGTGTGCATGTGCCCCTTCAAATCACTATTTTTGTATTCTTTGGATAAATACCTAGTAGTGTAATTGCTGGATTATAGGGTAGTTCTATGAGCATCGGAATTTTTTAATGTGAAAACAAAGTTGAGAAACACTGAGTTAGAAGAAGGTCTTTCATCATTGGAGCATCTTTATTCCTGATTTCTTAGTTTCCTTGTTAATATGGAAAGAATTGGCCCTGCCCCCACTCTAAATTAATTAGCTAATTAATTAATTTTTACTCTTATTCTGTATTTGAATACAAGCTTTGAAGTCAGTTAGACCTGGCTTAAAAACCTTACAGTCTTGAGCTATTACTTAACTGGTTTCAGCCTCCTTGTTTCTTCATTTATAAAGTTAGGACAGTAATACCCAGCTTACCTGTGAGGCTGAAGCAGGGCACTATGAAGTGCCTAGGACCATGTGGTTGGCTTGTAGAAAGCTGCCAATAAGTGTGGTGCTATAACCTGGCAGTGAACAGCATGGGCTTGGCACTCAGAGATATCTGAGAATCCTACGCTTGTATCTGTGTGATCCTATATTACTAAGTACCCTCTTCCTATAAGTCCTCCAAAGTATAATAAAGTCTAGTGTTGTTTTAAGATGTTTCATTGAAATAATGGACTTAAGTACTCAGTACCCTGCCTGGCAAGTACTAAGTATCCTCTTAGCAGACAATAGTTGATATTATGAGGCTTGCTTGCTTTCTCATTTCATCTCCTGGACCCTGCCTTAGGAGCAGTCTCTTGGATTTCACACAATAGAATTTACTCTTTTGGACAGATGTATTTAATCTATCTTCTCCCAGATTTTTATTCTGGGAGAAGATAGATTATGTACAGTTAAAATTTTTCTGTATAGACAGTTGTCCAAATTTTTCATTTTTCTCTTTCTCCCAAGGACATGTGTTTCTTTCTTTCTTTTTTTTTTTTTTTTAAAGAATTTATTTATTTATTTGACAGAGATCACAAGTAGGCAGAGAGAGAGGAAGGGAAGCAGGCTCCCCACTGAGCGGAGAGCCCCGATGCGAGGCTCGATCCCAGGATCCTGGGATCATGACCTGAGACAAAGGCAGAGGTTTTAACCAGCTGAGCCACCCAAGTGCCCCAGGACATGTGTTTCTTTTCTGAATATTGGTGGCATGTGGGAGGGAATCCAAATATATTATCAAAATATTAATGACCCTGTGGATATTAATAATCCAGTTTACACCTGAGAGAGATTTTGAGGAAGAACTCGGTTAAGGAAAAATACCATCTATAGAATATAGTAATCAATCAACCAAATAAGCACCAAACAAATAAAAACCCTTTTTCTTTCAGTGTATAGAAATGGTTGAGGTCCTTAATTCTCTTTCTTGTCCAAGTAGCTTCATGATGCTAAGGAACCATGGTTTTAATTCAGCTAACATTCTCAAAAGTGTGCATGTGTGTTTTTTTAGAAACTTCTTGAAAAGGCTAGTTACTCATGCTATGAAAATTCTCATTTTAACGAAGAACATTTTTTTTTTAAGATTTTATTTATTTATTTGACAGACAGAGATCACAAGTAGGCAGAGAGGCAAGCAGAGAGAGAGGAAGGGAAGCAGGCTTCCAGCTGAGCAGAGAGTCCGAAGCAGGGCTCGATCCCAGGACCCCAGGATCATGACCTGAGCTGAAGGCAGAGGCTTTAACCACTGAGCCACCCAGGCACCCCAACGAAGAACATTTTATGAGAGAAATCATTAAAGTCTCAGTGGCTGTGTCTATGAACTAGGCAAAAGTCAATTGAAATAGAGGAGTGTTTTGGGTTTTTTTTAGGATTTTATTTATTTATTTGGCAGACAGAGATCACAAGTAGGCAGAGAGGCAGGCAGAGAAAGAGGGAAGCAGGCTCCCCACTGAGCAGGGAGCCCGATGCGGGGCTGGATCCCAGGACACTGGGATCATGACCTGAGCCGAAGGCAGAGGCTTTAACCTGCTGAGCCACCCAGGTGCCCCGAGGAGTTATTTTTTTTTTAAAGATTTATTTATTTGTTTGTTTATTTGAGAGAGAGAAAGAGAACATGGAGTGGGGTGAGGAGGTAGACAGTAAGAGGGAGAAGCAGACTCCCTGCTGAGATCTGGGCCTCCAGGATCAGGACGGGAGCCAAAGGCAGTCACTTAACCAACTGAGCCACCCAGGTGCCCTAAATGAGTTATTTTTTTGGAAAAACTTGATTTTATTAGGCTGTAAGAGGCTCACATGAGCTGTTTCTTAGCTTTTATTGTTATTGCTTCATTTTTTCCAAATAGCCCATGCAGTGTATAAAGTATTCTTATTTGCCAGATGAATCCATTAAGGCAAAAATATGAACTGACTCACTTAAGTGCACACGTAGCCAAACAGTAGAAGTTCAAGAGCTGTACTGAAGTCCACTGGCCCCAAACCCATGCTCTTTCTAGTGGACTCCTGCTGAAGTCTCATTTATCTTCCATTATTGAAAAGTATTCATAATTTTAACTCCACTGTTGCTTATTTACCATTAATTCTGAATCCGGGTGGTCCAGCTTTTTATGGTCATCAAACAAAACCTCCTATATAAAGAATTGTATCCTCTCTAGATTGGCTGATAATTTTCATTTTATTATCTGCATTTTGAAGTTCTCTTTTTTTTTTTGAGATTTATTTATTTTGGGGTGCCTGGGTGGCTCGGTGGGTTAAAGCCTCTGCCTTAGGCTTGGGTCATGATCCCAGGGTCCTGGAATCAAGCCCCGCATCGGGCTCTCTGCTCAGCGGGGAGCCTGCTTCCCTTTCTCTCTCTCTGCCTGCCTCTCTGCCCACTTGTGATCTCTGTCTGTCAAATAAATAAAATTAAAAAAAAAAGATTTATTTATTTTAGCAAGACAGAGAGTGAGCACGAACAGTGGGAGAGGTGAAGGGGGAGAGAATCCCAAGCAGACTCTGCACTGGGTTTGGAGCCCCTTGTGGGGCTTGATCCCGTGACCCTGAGATTACAAGATAACGACCTGTGCCAAAATCAAGAGTCAGATGCTCAACTGACTAGGTCAACTAGGTGCCCCATTTTGAAACTCTTTTAATGAATCTTACCTGACCTTGATGTGAATAAATTCATGACCCATGTAGCCATATAATGTAAGGCCTATTTCCCATAGTTTTTCTAGAATGTTTTAGTTATTAGTCAATATTCTTGGAGTTGCAAGTCAGAAAACCAACTCAGGGGGTGCCTGGCTCGCTCAGTCAGTGAAACGTGTGACTCTTGATCTTGGGCTTGTGGGTTCAAGCCTCACAGTGGGTGTAGAGATTACTTAAAAATAAAAAATTAAAAATTAAAGAAACAGACTCAAACCATCTTAAGCGGGAAATGAATTGAGGGGCTCATGTATGTAGGATGGCAGCGGTGGACCCACTAGGGGCTCAGATCATTGTTGCCAAGTCTCTTTTGCCCTTGTGTATGTCCTACTCACCCGCTATCCTTCTACCCAGTCTGTTGCTCTCTCTCGCCCTTCCCTTCTGGTTCTCTCTCCCTCCATCTCTTGTGGTAGCTTCTGCCTGTACGTTAGCCTCGGGCTCTCCTATTTCAGATGCCTTCTCCTGTGAAGGGTAGTGATCGTGAATACAATAGATGCCAGGCTTATGTCAGAGCAAACAGGCTGCCATTACCCCCAAAGGGTAAAATAACATCTTTCAGTTTCCCTACATTAAAATGAATGAGTGAATCACTCAAAGAAGGGCTTCTATGAGCAGCTACATGCCCACCCTTTAATTCAGTTGTGTAGGGCAAGGTATAATGACTTCCAATCAACCCAAGCAGAATGACTTGGCTCCAAAGGAGGGCCCAAAGAAAATATAGTGGGATGAAAATGGCAGACAGCCACAGTGAATGGGGCTCTAGTGCTTAACTGATACTTTTAATTAGACATTTTGATCCCAACCAAATGTAAAAGAGGCACTTTAAAAGGCCTAGGTGGGTATTTTGTGGACGCTGACGTTAATGCTTTGTAGTAGTTATTGTAGTATTTTGTTTCCACGTGCTTGGGGTGGGCGCCATAATCCAACGGTGGGTTTAGGTTTCCTTTCCAAGCCCTCAAACTTGTTTGCTAATATCCTGTGAAAACCGAGGAAAGTGAATTATACAACCAGGGGCTTAGGGAGGCAAGCAAACATCATATTTATTTGAGGACTCTTATGTTTTATCTAAAACATTCATCCGCATGTTGTAATATACTCCATAATTTAGTCTGTCTAATGAGTTTCCTTTAATGTTATGCAGTTAACTAGAGAATATACATGCACACACATATAAAGGGCATGGTGCACTGACTACATCCATATACAAATTAAAGATCTGAGGATTTTAGTAGGGAAGATAGCATAAGAAGGGTGGTATATTCACAGTCAATATGTTTTCTCTTTCTGAAAAGGAATTACGGCTCATCCCTTTTTGCCCAATGTGAAGCCGCGGATCACGGCTGTCAGCAGGTTCTGTGGCTCTATGGAGAAGATAATCAGATAACTGAAGTTGGAACTATGAATCTTTTTCTTTACTGGATAAATGAAGATGGAGGTAATTCACTCCGATTTCAGCTCTTTGCAATTTGTCAATCATTTTAAATGAGGCTGGAGAAAAAAGAACGAGGACCTTAGAATAAGGAATAAGTAGCATGAGCCAAAAGGCTAAGAACTACTGTGCTTTTGTTGTTCAAGTAGAAATGAGTGTAAATTCACAGAACTGAGAAAAGTTTTGTTTTGGGGTTTGGGCTCTAGATGTGCTTATTATGGAGATGTCAACTTAAGGAATTTAAATCTCCATGATTTGAAGATGTGTTGCCTTATTCCCTCTGCTGTCTTCTTACCCATTTTCCTATCCAAAATCCCTTGCATCAGTCTCAGATCAGTTCAGTGGCCATTCATCATATGCTATAGGCTGAAAATGCTGTAGTTATAAGCATAGTCTGCTGATTCTACTGATAGGACATTTAGTGTATTTTCTTGCTAAAAGTCATGTAACAGTTGTTGCCCTTTCTGTATATTTTGATAATATATCAGAAATCTTCCAGGTTTACTCTGGAGCTCAATTTGATTAAAACACACTATTTTTAAGGGCATATTGGTCCATTTTGGGAATTGTACTTAGATCCTGGTTCATTCAAGACTTAATATGTGCTACTATAAAAATCTGTATTTCTTCATTGCTTTAAATATCCTGAATGCTCAGTATCTTTCTTTTCTATTTTTTCGGTTAGTTGGCAGAGACCATAGGGGTTTAGCAAAATGTTGACAATGTCTATGGTATTGGATGAAATGACCAATAATGGGGGACAATACATATATATGCATTTGTTTCCATTAGAATTTTAATAGTCTTAAAAGTTTAAAAACATCTTTTTAGGCTTGTTTAAGTTCTTAGGCTGTTCATTTCACAGTAGTAAGTATAGAGACTAGAGATAAAAGTTTCCAAATACTTGTAAAGTCTGAGTATTCATTTCAATTAAAATTTTAAGTGAACTTTTTCTTTTAAAGTAGCTACAGTAACTTCTATTGCTCTTTTGGGTTTTGGCTACTTATAGAGGAAAATGGTGATTCAGATGTGGCTGACTTCAGAGCTATGCACTAATTTGAGCATTAGTTGCAGAGACTAATAGATGAGCCTTATATTCCAGTCAGTTGTAGAATAAACAGGTGTGGTGAGTACACCTTGTCCTTGGGTTGGCCGTTGGTAATCCTTGGCATTTGAAAAGCCAGATGCAGATCATGCTGATTCTTCCATTTCTGTTCTTTGTACTTGGCACTGTTTAGAAACAAAATTTATACTGGAATATTTGTGATTTCTAAATTTGGGTCATTACAAATGACATATATTGAAAGCTATGCTTGAAAGATGACAGCCAGTGTTACACTCTGTATTTAGGAGAAAATATATTGATTCAAGTCCTTTCTATCTGCCGACTCCTACCTCCAAACCTCCTTCCCCCCAAAAAACCACACAACCCTAAAAAAAAAAAAAAGCAATTATATCATACAGAAGTGGTAACATCATTATTTATGGATGGGAGATGTCAGGATTTAAGTTCAGTCTGAATCAGAACTACACAATTTAAAACAGAAACACCAGAAACTTGTCCTGGTGAAAAATTACCCGTTATCCAAACAACAATCATGAACCATTTCCACTATGACTTTTAAAGGTCAGAATAGACATGAGTGAATTTGCCTTTTGGCTCTTAGAAAATATATCAGACCTTAGGAATTAACTGTTATGGTTGCCTGAGATGGCTTTAGTTTTAATGCTTTTTCAACGTGTGGGTGTTCACCTAACAGAGCAAATAAAATTTGAAATAAGGAGAAAAGAAGTACAATAAATGTTTGGACAATACCATGAGAGAAGTCAATAGAATGTCAAGAATAACCTTTGGGCTAAAAACAAAAGAAGACACTAAAGGAACTCTATAGTACCTTTGATTTATACCGTGCGACTTTTGGAAAATTCAAAGAATAATGGGTTGAAAATCAACAAAATAATATTGATTTTCACAAACTTTACCCCTCGGAGGTCTGAGTGGAGTCCTTTCAGTAAAAACCTGCCATCTTTCTATGAGCACACTCACTGCCCCTTTTGGACAAGACGGCTGCCCCAGAAAGGTATACCAAGTAAATAATCTGTCCTCAGAGCACAGTGCTGTGAACTGTAGCTATCCGTGGTACTGGGCCTGTAACTCATGTGATTTTGATTCTAGTAACAGTGACCCTGCGAGCAAGATCACATAGCACTGATTCTCTGCCTCACTGTGTTGCTGAGTAATTTACCAAACATGCTTACTGTTCACAGCTGGAACAAACCATTTTACCTTGCTCTGGTCTCTGGAGCTACCCTGAAAATAAGACCCAGTTGTGTGGCTGAGTTTAGAGTTAGTTGGGAGAATGATCATGGCAGTGAATGTTTGATATTGCTCGGTCTGCGTGGGCCCCATGAGCCTTCTCAGACATCAGGTATTTGTAGACTTTGTTTGTGGAGCCCTCCTCCCTCAGGTGTGTGCATGGCTTGCTCCCTGCTCTCCAGTCATTGCCCACATATCCCTTTCTCAGTTAGGCTTTCCTCAAGCATCTTAATAAATGGCAGGTTCCCTCCCCTATCACTCCTGGCATTTCCCTTTGCCTTCCCTCTTTTCTTTCCTTTTTTTTTTTTTTCTCCATAGTCTCCTATATATTTAACATAATACTTGTTTGCCTCTACCTATTAGAAAGTAAACAGGAATTATATCCGTTCTGTTCACTGCTATACGCACGGTGCACAGATAAGACAACTGCAGAGTGTAGGCCCTCAGTATATTATTTGTTGAATAAATAATCCTTGTGCTGACAGTGTTTGGGCACTACAAACCCTATACAAACTATAATTTAAAAAAATAATGAATTTTTTATTAGAAATTGACTTTGGGATGTCACAGATGACATCTGCCGTTACTGCTTCTAAATTCTTCATCTCCTACCAATTATTTCTTTGTCAAAAACAAGTTGTATTTGTAGGCTCTGTTTTCCTCATGTTGGGCAATCTGGAGCCAGTTCTGGCTCTTGTAAGCATGTTTGTGGTTGCCGAGGAAAATGAATATTTCTCACCCAAATGTTGTCGTGTCATCATCTCTGTCTGGCAACCAGAGAAACAGATGTTCTGTGCCTTGACCTTAGGCTAGTGGTTGCAGTTTTGGGTGTTAAGTATATTTCACAGAACTGCACTTGCCCATCCAAGGCCTCTGTTTTTATTTAACTTTATGTAGTCTTAGAGCTCAGCAAGCTTTAGGAAAGGTCCAGTTCGGAGGCGCTGGAAGTGTGTTTGTCTCTCGGTGTGGGGTCTGCGCGCACGTGCACACACACACACACACACACACACACACAGATCCCCACATTTATGTGTCCAGCTAGCTAGCTATCGCAACACACAGGTTTATTTTGAGATCAACACTTCTAAACATGACAAAAAGTAGCCCTAAGACCATTGCCAAGAACAAATTTTCTCCTTTCCAGAAAGTGGTTTTCAGCAGATGATTTTTAGAAACAAACTTCCAAAAAATCATACTGCTGTCTCCTAGGAAAAAAGGGTTATTCATTCATTCATTTATTTATTTTTTAATGCGGAAACACTTATTACGTACCACACTGGGCCAGGCACAGCACCAAGTTCGGGGGACACAGGCATGAATGTAGGGTTTTGGTCTTTCAGACAGCTTGTTTGTTGGGGACGTCTGGGGGAACCACAGGGGAGTAGGGGAGCCCCAACCACAGGATACTAAAAGAAAAGACAGTGGCCCCAGTGTTGGGACACGTAAGCTCTGATCCTGACTCTCCCCCGGTGTCACCAATCTTGCAAGTCATTTATGTTTAGAGAGCCTCTGTCTTTTTCTGGAAAGTAAGGATTGCATGAGGTGATTTCTGAAGTCCTTTTTAGCTACTTAAACTGGCTTGGGGGAACTTACGGATACCACTGTGATTTCTCCAGTTCTTGCTACCTGGCGATCCTTTCAAGCATACGCTGTTTATTGCTCTGCAAGTAAATGATAAGCAGCACATCTGTTACAAGGTTCAACATCTTTATAGAGTGATGATTTAAGGCTTAAATTTCCCCCCTAGATTAGACTCCTGGGTGCCAGATGTGGGGAGGAGAAGGGGAAGTTGAGTACCAGACTTTTCCTGTAAGGAGAGCTTGTGCGGTTGTCGGATCCCGCTGATTCTCGTAGACAGATCATCATACCGGCCCCCGTGTTGGTTAGTAATGCATGTGATCCTTCTCACAGTACAACAGTGTCTCAGCCTTGGCACTCCATGAATCACCCTTGGACTTATGTTTTGATCTTTTGGATTTCTTGTTTTCCTCTCTCTTTTTCTTTGTTAGCCACATCCATGCTTGAGCCTACCCTGAGCGTATTAACATTTGAGTCATAGAGGTGTGAAGTCAGTATCTCTCCCTCTTTGATGTGGATACTCCTCCAGGTTTGAAAATCATTATAGATAGGGATATCTCTAAAGGGCAGTGTAGAAACGGTGACCAACCTGAAGAGGCATACGTACTTACTGTCCTCCACGGGAGTCTCAGATGGTTTGGTAATGATCAGTGTTCCTGTATCCGATCTAGCTGCACGATCCTAATCACTAACCAGCGTTAATCCACGGAGGTAAATTTTGACTTCAGAAGGTTCCTCTTACTGTTTGGTAGTGGAACATCTTCTCAGTTTTTACTAGGCAAGGATACATTGAAGATGATTTGATGAGTGGCTTTACTTCCTTTTTCTTCCTCCTCCTCTTTTTTTTTTTTTTTTTTTTTTTAATAAAGATTTACCTGGAGTGTGAATTGATTTGGAAAGTTAGGTAATGCAGACCAGTAACATCATCTTCATGTTTATCATCAGCAAAGTTGCGAGAAACCGTTTTTTTTTAAGTGGCTGTTAATATAAGGCATGGCTAATGTTGTTCAAGTTTGAAAATATTCCAATTTCTAATTGACAGAAGAAGAACTGGCAACTCCTCCACTAGATGGCATCATTCTTCCAGGAGTGACGAGGCAGAGCATTCTGGACCTGGCACACAAGTGGGTGGGTGACTTTGACAGGAACAACTTCATAAGCATGAAACAAAAATCAATCGAAATAAGCCGAGCTTCGTGTCGAAATAATATTCTGTCGTTCCATCCAGTGTTATCTAATCTTTAAGTCTGAACTTGAGCGGAAATAACTCTTCCAGATGGACTGTCTTGGCAACAGCGCTAAATAAGTATTGTTTGTAGGAAGGGTGGAGAGAAAGCAGTTTGGCGAGTTATCCTAGTGAGGAAGTCTTCTAGTACTAATCTCACACTCTTTGCCAGGTGTCTCCTCCCAGCTCACCTGGTTTATATTCCACGTGCTACCATTTTGCCCGTCCCGAACTTCTCAAATCTGAGTGTGTTGTTTCTAGCCTGCAGTGATTTCTAGTTCTCCCCTGCCTCTGTTTATTCCAATGTAACCCTGCTAGTCAGAGAAATTAAAGAATTTTACTGACATATAAATGTTTACTAACATCACATTATTAGTTTGGCTGCCTTTTTTCTCCTTCCTTCCTGCCCCCCTGTCCTCCCCAATTCACATACATGCTTATTTTAAAGTCAAAACACTCAAGCGAATGTAGTTGTTTTCAGTAGAGCTTCTCATCCATGTGACACAGGCAAGCACGTTAAGCCATTTGGTATTGAAATGACATTTATAACATACTCAAGATGAATGTTGGAAGAGTTGGTTATCTGGCAAAGGTTCTTGGATGGAACTTTTGACCCATGTGTTGCAGTGGTCTCCAAGGGACATGGAAAGACTTTGAGCGCACTGTGGTCAAACAGTATTAATAGCACAAATGTTTAGAAACGCACGTATTATCTAGGAGAGGACTAGCATAGTTTCTCTGGAAAAGGCTTTGGAAGTAAAGGAAATGTGCTATAAATAATTCTACAAAACTCTGAAGTAGACAAGACCCAACTACCACATGCTGGCTGGCACATTGGGCATGACATTTGCAAACTGTTGGTGTAATTTCAAGCAGCTTGCCCTGTCCTAAATATGTTTGCAGTTGGAAAGATGCATTTTCGAAGCTCAGTAATTTTTGTTTTATTAAAGAAAAAAAATCAACCACGTACAGAAGGTTTGATGACAAGCTGCAAGTGGAAATGCTTTCCCACACTAATGATTTGCTAGCTCGAAAAATAGGTCATTATGGAGGAAGTTTTTCCTTGACTCCTCAGCTGTAATTTATTTTAAAAGCTATTTGAAAACAGTGAGACATAAATGCCAAGAGGCATGTGGGGGGTTACCATTACTTGCCAGACAGGGGAAATTGTCCAAAGATAAGTAAGGGTGAGCAGAGTAAAAACAATTCTGTTTATTTACAAGAGATTTTTTTTCTTTTCCAGAACACAGAGCTCATCTTGTTTTCAGTTAACTTGGCTGATTTTCTGGAATTTATTTATTTATTTATTTACCTTTGAACGACATAATTGCAATTGCAGACTGAGATAAATTGAAACTTGCAAAAAGCCATATTTCTATTGCAGACATATTTTCCTACCCTTTCAAATCATACTTACAGCATGATACCTTCTTCTTCTAATGTTTTAAATCTTGCCAAGGGCTGTGATTTTCATTTTTATCGTGGATCTGTAAGTCTTAAAAAATACTCTCATCTTATTAAAAAAGAAAGCAACAGAGAATTTTTTTTTTAAATAAGATGAGACAGGCTTTGAACTTTAACCATTAACATAAAAGAATGAGAATGAAACAGATTGAAGAATGAGTATTAAACAGATCGTTTAAGCAGATAGCTTAAAAACATCAGATTGTTTTTTTCATTTCCTATCTTCAAGCAAATAAAAGTTCAAATGGTTCGGCAGAAGCTGATGAGGTTATACCAATAATTCAGTGATGAAATCTGACCTAAGGAGATACTAAAGACAGGAAGAGGATTTCTGCTATAAAGTCAACTAAATCAGTGAATTTAGGAAGAAAGGAAATATACAGTGTAATTTCTCAAAGTCCAAATATACTTTCTATGTTTTAAAATAATGAAATATTTCAGATAGTGAAACTCAGTCTATGTTTTTACTCCATGAAAGACCCAGTAGAGATAGGAGGAAATTTGGAGCCAGTCAGATTGGACCTGAGTTCAAGTTCAGTTTCTTCCATTTAAGTAACTGTGTGAATTTAGAGATGTTATCTAGCCTCTCCTTGAACCTAAGTTTCCTCATCCATGAAATGGGGATGATAATACCCCCCTCAAAAGTGAGAGAATTTAGCACAAAATGGGTGCTCAATAAATGGTAGCTGTAATTATTAATATTATATGATACATTCTTTTATGCTAAATAGGGTTCAAGACACTCTTAACATACAGCGCACCCTAATTAGCTTTGGGTGTGCCTTATCTTGTGAGACTTCAGGCTTGACAACAAATAAAAGGCTAAGAAACCTGGCCTGTATTAGCATATACTATGTATTTTATAGTGATCGTCTTATTTTATTCTCTCTGATCATCTCATTTAGAAATGCTGTGACCTCAAGTAGGTAGCTCAACACCTCCATGTGTTTACATGGTGGTGGTGCTCCCCTCAGCTTTCCCTCACAGGACAAGTCTCACATTTGAGTTTAGTCAGAATATAGTGTAGGAAGGTAAGTACCACTAGGGTTTTTTTTTTTTGGGGGGGGGGGGTGGGTTTTGCATACCTTTTCCTTGAAAATACTAATGTTTTTATTTTTTATATTCCAAACAGGGTGAATTTAAGGTGTCAGAGAGGTACCTCACTATGGATGACTTGACAACAGCCCTGGAGGGGAACCGGGTGAGGGAGATGTTTGGCTCTGGTACAGCCTGCGTTGTTTGCCCAGTTTCTGATATACTGTACAAGGGTGAGGTAAGACTATTTCTTCACCTCCTGTCATTTCCAAGCATTTGCTTATAATTTAATCCTTTAAATGTGTAAATGAAATGCTAGTTGGACCCAAGATGCAAAGGATTTTTTTTTTTTTTTAATATGACTTGGCAGTTTGTCCCAAGAAACCTGTATTACCAAATTACTTACTCTCATCTTTCCAGTGATCTTGTGTGCGCTCCAATCTTGGGGGGAGTAAGCTTTGTCCTCAGACAAGTATCACATCTGCCTTATGTCGGTGTAGGGATTGGAGATGTGCCAGCAAGTTTCCACTCTTATTTCTTTGTAATAGCTCACTAAGAAAGTTCTACGGGTAGTTAGGTTTCAATTTCTGGCTTCCAAAAGGACTTCCAAACTACTGGAGTAGTAATGGGAAATTCATTTGAATGATCAACTCCTACATTTATTATTATTATCATCGCTGTTGTTGTCATTCCTACTCAGACTATTTTATGAAAAATTTTCATTTGGCAAAGTTGGCACACATGATAAAATCCTCCAAAAGGAATTCATTTGTTTAGTTGGAAAAAATTTTCTCTTCCCAATAAATTTAGTCTGATTTAGTATGTGGTATTTCCATTCTTGGGGGGGATTGTGGGTTTTGGGGTTTGGGGATTTTTTTTTGTTTTGGGTTTTTTTGCTTCCCCTTTAGGACAAAGCGCTGATATTTTTTTAAATTTTTAAAAGATTTTATTTATTTGAGAGAGAGAGAGAACATAAGCAGGGTGAGGGGTAGAGATAGAAGCAGACTACCTACTGAGCAGGGAGCCTGATGTGGGGCTCAATCCCAGGACTCCAGGATCATGGCTAGAGTTGAAGGCAAACACTTAACCGACTGAGCCACCCAGGCACCCTGAGCTCTGATATTTAACATCATCATCTTATAGCTTAAATGCATGTGGGTATTATTCTTAAGTGTGAATTGGCTTAAATTAATCATATTAAAAATAAATTAATAAATAAAAATAAATTTGGTTTTTAAATTTAGCGTAATTATTTTTCCTTAAAAGAAAAGTGATTTTCTTTTCTGATTTTAATGGTGGCTGCATCATTGCTTGAAATTTTCAAACTTGATTGTGAGGAATGACTTTTGACATGATTCCATCTATAGATTAATCGTTTCAATGGAGAAGAATTATGTATCAATACTTAAACTGATTATAAAGCTACTGTTTCACATTTCATTATGGTAGTATCTGGGTACATGTATCATTGGCCTGCTTTTTTAATAAACTAAAGTTGTCATTAAGTCAGATTTTTTTTTTAAGTCCAATTATTTCACCTCTAGAAATAAGAAGTTGATAAAGTTCAATGCATTTTTAATAGGTTTGTGTCCAAGGGCATTCATAGCTAACAGGTACATCTAATTATCCTGTTATCCCAAAGAGTATAAGAAGAAAAGTGACAGCATGGGCTCTGTGTGTTAAAATCAGACTATCAAAAGCCTGTAAGCCAGTAAGGGCAGGAATGGGCATGACTCAAATATAAATTAGGAGCATGAAATCTCTCAGCACCCAACGTAACCATGCTGTCCAGCATTGTGGAGGTTGTGGCCCTTGGAGGTCTGACCTTGAACAGACATAGGTTTAGTCTTTTGTGAAGGCATAGACTTGCTTCAATTTATGTTCCCGCAATGATTTGCTTTAATTTGTGGCAAAATATTTTTGAATTCTCATCCCCTGCCAGAAGGGTTAGGTGAGGAGGCCAATCATTCATCCTCCAGGTTCTCAGAATCCTGAAAGGAATAGGATTCTTTATGTCTCCCCACTATTTTCAGTTCCCCTAGTTTCTCTTTGGTTCCTCACATCAGCCTAAAGACTGGCATATAAACCAGTTGTGCCCTAAAATCCCTTGGTACACAAGAAACAACCTGTCATTGGCTAGTTTGTTTTTATTCTAATTCAGAATAAAAAAGAGTCTTTGGCATAAGGAGCTAGTCACGTTATCATGGTGCCATTCCTTATCTCAGTGGATATTGGATACAGTAGAATTGCTGAGTGTCTTACTTACTGGCATCGTCCACATGCATATCCTCAAGTTATACTGCATGTGGTTTTTTTTCGTAGACCATACACATCCCAACTATGGAGAATGGCCCAAAGCTTGCAAGTCGGATCTTGGACAAATTGACAGATATTCAGGTAAGGGCTTTCTCTTAAAATGTCATCTTATTTCAACCAGAGCTTAAAGCCATATCATGTATCAGTGGGGAGAAGAGAGTAGCAAGCACTGCCATTTGGGGTTAACAAATTAAGTTTATAGAATTAAAGCACAGAAGAAAACAATCACCTGTGCTTCCAATGCTGAAATATAACCATTGTTAATTTTCAATGTCTCAACTTTCAGTATTTTGTGTTTATATACTTTTAGATAATTTTCCTGACAAAATAGGGTCATACATGATTTTGTCACCTGCTCTTTTTTTTCACCTAGTAAATCATTTGCTTTTTCATATCAATAAATTTCTCAATTCCTTGTATAAAATGTAATTGAATTCCACTATATGGATGCACCACAACTTTTAAAGAGGTATTATTATTGGACATTTATGCTGTTGACAGTTTTTAACTGTTATGAACAGTGCGGTCTTTGATCATTTCCTTAGGATAAGTACTTGAGATTTTAACTGTTGGGTCAAAGAGTATGTGTGTGTGTGTGTGTGTGTGTGTGTGTGTGTGTATTTTTAATACTGTTAACCTTGTTCTGTTTATGTTTTTCTGAGCAACAGTTTACAGTAGTGTCTCATTAGATAGTTAAGCCTATTTCCAGGCAGGCATATCAAGTACCAGGTAGTGAATGCTGGGTCATATAAAAGAGACTTTTCTATAATTTGCAAACACCTTACAAGTTGTTGACGATTTCTCTTGAGCCCAGATATCATCACTGCCACTCACTGAACATAGCCAGGGGAAGCTGAGATTTATACTGAAATGTGAAATAAAGTTTGGTAATTTGGGTGACAGTTGGCAGTGCCAGGGCTTCAGCAAAAAAGTTGGTTGGCAAAGTAGCAGACCTCTCCAGAGTGAGGTCCTAGGATAGTGATAAAAATGGTATTTTTGGAAGACTTACTCAGCAACATTTATGCAAAATTAATAATATTAAAAGTTTTTGAATTAATGAACTATCGCTCTTCCCCTCTTCCGTGAAGGCTATTAAAAGGAATCTTCCATAAATGAAATAAAGGAATTTCTTAATATTAGGAGACATATAATTTACTGAGTTGTTTTTTACTCTTGTATATAGAGATAATTTGGAAGGAATTAAGTACAAATTTAATGAAAAATACTTGGATGTTTTAGCTTTTTTTTTACAGTTATCTGAGTAAATCTGATGAAAGTAGTAAGCTATTAGTGTTTTCATCAAATAAAAAACATAAGTAGAACAATAAAGTTTATAATTGGCTAGACTACGGAAGCATTTATCCACAACAGAAGTTGAAAGACTTTTAAGAGGGGAGGTAGTATCGCTATGGTGATAAGAAAAGATTACTTTGGAAAATTTTCTGGAACAAGTTGTATATAAGACAATGTTTCATTCTACTGAGGTTAATACACAAAACAAGAGATTTCAGAGTCACCTCTTAGAGATGATATGGGATACGAAAAGTTACTTAATTTGATTTGGTTTAACGGATTATAAGAAAAGGAAAAGAAGTTGACTAGGATGAGGGGGAAATCAAGCTGTATTAAATTTGAATCGGAAGAAAGAGCTAAGTAGAGGTGTTTGATGGACGTAATCATGAAGCTTTGGCTAAGGCAGGCAAAAGTGGAAGTGTGTGTCATCCCCAGTGAGATCATGACAAAATATATGCATCCAACCCCTAAAGTATAAGGAAGAGAGAAGCCCAAAGACATATTTTGGGGGCAAGATGACAAGCCATTACAAAAGTTCTCAGAGGATTTTTAAAGTAAGATTAGGACTGAAATGAATGCTCTAATTCATTCAGTAAATACATGTGTGGAGCAAACATTATGCAAGAGGCTGTTGTAGGTACTGGTGATGTAATAGTGATAAAAGGGATAAAAAAAAATTAGAGATGTCTAAGCTATAGAAAGACAAAATAAATATTCAGCTTAAATGGGAAACCACATGAATATGTTTAAAAATAAAAGATATATATGAAGTATATGAAGGAGAGAATGAGAAGAAACAACATTTTCCTCTTACCTGCATATATTCTCTATAATACCTGTGGCTAAGAAGAAATTAATAGGGGCACCTGCGTGGCTCAGTCATTAAGCGTCTGCCTTCAGCTCAGGTCATGATCCCGGGGTCCTAAGATCGAGCCCCGCATCAGGCTCCTAGATCAGTGAGAAGCCTGCTTCTCCCTCTCCCACTCCCTCTCCCCTGGTTTATGTTCCCTCTCTCACTGTCTCTCTCTCTGTCAAATAAATAAATAAAATCTTAAAGAAGAAATTAATAATTTCTCTTTTTATCCTAGGTAGTAAAGTATAATGGTAATAACACTGAAAATTAATGATACACTCAGAGCTCCTTAGGAACAAGGAAAGAAAGGGATAGTCACAGGATACATGAAGTAATACAATGATTCTAAATTAAACCACAAACCAGAAGGACCAACTCTCCTCCAAATTGTTATGTATACTACAAAGGACCATCCATTCAGAACCTAAAACCACATCCTTTTTCAATTATTTTATGCCTGTGAGCATGGAACCTAAAGTTTCAAAAGTATCCTCTTATAAGATGGCAAATTGGTGCTGTCAACGAAGCTACGGGTATCTGTTTCTCTCCAAGAAAAATAACTTAAGTGATTCTTAAGGAGAAAAGCATAGAATTGCTTCATGTTTTACTTTTGATCTCTTTGACATTACATGGAAACGTGGCCATTTCCTACAAAGTGCTCTGGTAAATTGAAGAAGAGGAGAAAAACAACAACCAAAAAACCCTCAAGATTCTTGCCACTGTGACCTGGGGGGGAAATTCTTCTTAACCACAGATTTGCTTTTCATTTAACTTGTGTATTTCTGTATCTGAGTAAGAACTTCTGAGGTTAAGCATTCATTGCATTTGGCTAATTTTCCATATAATTCCATGGGTTTTAGATTGCCCTACAAATACCTCTTGTGAGAGGAGCATTTCAAATGACAGTCTCTTTTTTTCTTTTTTTAAGCAACAAACAAAAACACTTTTGTGTTACTTATTTTTTTAATCTTGAAATCTATATATTTTTTTAATTTTTTATTTTTTTTAAGTGTTCCAAGATTCATTGTTTATGCACCACACCCAGTGCTCCATGCAATATGTTCTCTCCTTAATACCTACCATCAGGCCCTCCCAACTACCCGCTCCAAAACCCTCAGTTTGTTTCTCAGTGTTCACAGTCTCTCATGGTTTGTCTCATGGTACTTAACCAGACTTAAACTTGGAGAACATGAGCCATATTGCCAATATTTCTTTTCTCTCCCATGCCTCTTGGCTAGTCTGATTTCTCACCATCATATTCACCTATGTGCCTGACATTTGGGGTCTTCTCTCTTCTCCAATATGCTCTGCTCTCTGCTGCTTCTTCCCGCCTTCCTCTACCTTCTACAATCTGCCCACTTGAGAAGTTATTGGTTGTCCTTCAAGACACATCTCCTTGAGGAACCTTTAAAATCTCTTTGAACAACATCCCTCTGCCCCAGTACAAACACCTATTCATCCATTCAAATGTTACTTCTTCCTCCAGCTTCCATAGCACCTGGAATGATCACATATGGCCTTTAAATTATATTTAACTAGTCACACACTTGTCTTTGTTCCAGGTTGTTTCAATGTAAGCACCGTTTTATTTCCTTCTCGTAACCCCGATATTCAGTGCAGGGCCTGGGCTACAGTACGAACTCAGGGATGCTTCAGGCATCGATGAATAAAGGAATGAACAAGTGAGAGATATACCAGACAAATACTGAAGAACAGAAATGTGTTGCTCTTGTATGTCAACACATTCTGAGGAGAGGTGGGAGGAAGGTCTTGATTGACGTCGAATTACTTTATTTTTTTTTTTTAAGATTTTATGTATTTATTTGACAGAGAGAGAGAGAGAGAGATCAAGTAGGCAGGCAGGCAGAGAGAGAGGAAGCAGGCTCCCTGCTGAGCAGACAGCCCGATGCGGGGCTTGATCCCAGGACCCTGAGATCATGACCTGAACCGAAGTCAGAGGCCTAACCCACTGAGCCACCCAGGTTCCCCTCGAATTACTTTTTCAAGCGAACTTTCAGAGGCCCTGATTTTAGATTTTTTTTTAAGTGAAATACACATACCACAACCGCTATCAGGATCAGACAAAAGCTGGATACTGGGTCTTAGGTATCAGGACGGTGTGTTCGCGTAACTACTAGTGCTGCTCTTGAGGGTTTAGGAGGTGGGGAGTAGTGATTGCAAAGACTTGAGAGGTGAAGTCCTAAGTAGGTTAGGAAGAGGAAAGCCCAGTGAGATAGGAACAGGCTCTGTATTGATCGGAGGCCACCAGATGGAACTTCTTTCAAAAATCTGTTTTCCCCACTAGCGGCTACAGCTTTGTGGAATAAGTGACCAGTAGTGGTCTTGCATTTTTCTTGTTTTCAGTGGAACAGCGTGATAGTTTTTAGTTCCATCCCCATCACTTGCCCTTGCTGATGTCCTGAGTTGTCCTCCTCTTTGTGTGCAGACTAAGCAAACAGGGCCAGATTGCCTTGATGACTCATCCCTTGACCAGCTTCCCAGCCCCTCCTTGTTCCCGAATACACACTTCTCCATGTTCCAGGATTACAGAGCTTTGCAGGCCACTGAACAGGATTTAGAACAAGAATAGCAAATTGTTACCTGGGGGGTAGCCCCCATTATATTTTCATTGGCATCGCAGAGAGTAAATGCATGACACCTAGATCGCCCTTTCAAGTTCCTCAGAACTTTCTGCTGAAGGTAAAAGGCATTTTAGCAAAGGCCATGTACAATTATTTGCCATATGTACGTTGAATGGGAAGGAACGAATGTGTTGTTAGTTGTGTTTTGGTGTAGTGTTCTTCCTGGAATTCATGAAAGGTGAAATTTCTGCACATCACATAGTTAGGCTCAGAGTGTCACCCCCCCAGGCTCAGTCTGATTCGCCATGTTGCTTTAACTTCATCTTGGATTCCAGTGAACAAAGTCAAGTCAGTGTGACTTAGAGTAGACCTGACAAATGTTCAAGGTGTGGGCCTGTACTGTGGTTTTATAATCACCCTGACGATGCAATAAGGACAACCTCGCCCAGGCAGGCATGTGTTCTTTCCCCCTCTCTGGACACCTACTTCTGAGAAAAGAAGATAATTTCTATTTATTTTTTTTTAAAGATTTTATTTATTTATTTGACAGAGAGAGATCACAAGTAGGCAGAGAGGCAGGCAGAGAGAGAGGGGGAAGCAGGCTCCCCGCCAAGCAGAGAGCCTGATGCGGGGCTTGATCCCAGGACCCTGAGATCATGACCTGAGCCGAAGGCAGAGGCTTAACCCACTGAGCCACCCAGGCGCCCCAAGATAATTTCTATTTCTACAAAAATTTGTCTCCTCTGCTTTTGACTTATTTTGCCTTCAAAAATTAAATTGAATAATTTATCATCCAAATGAAAAGTTTGATTGCTAACTGCCTAGGTGTAGATATTACAAATGACCTGTATTATCACCTCTCTTGGATGCATCTCAGAATGCTGTAATTTACATAAAAGCATAAATTACAGGAGGCAAGGGGTAAATCTTAATATGATTATGTAGGTTCTTGGAGTGATATGACCTATGACTCATTGTAATCAAAATTGATTTTTGACTGTTTATAAAACTAAAACAACTAATTGGAAGCAAGTTTACTTTAACTGATGAGATTCAAGATGAAATTATGGTGGGCATGAATCACGGTAATACAGATCTGCTAAAGTGTCAATATGATGACACTCAATTGTTATTAATGGCGTAAGTGTCTAATGTATTAATTGGAATCCAAGTACAAGAAATAAAACATATTTTGATCCTAGCTTAAATCATGTTGGCACCATTTATCAATCAAGCAGAATTTGGGAATGTTTTATCCAGCATTCATCATGAATCAGCAGTTCATAGTGGGAAGCCACACTCTTTAAGCAACTCTTTCTCATAGGGATTCAGCAAGTCACTTAGAGTCATTGGGCTTCCTTCATTCTTCTTTTTCTGTAAACCAGAAGGTTGTAAGTAGACCCATTCTTGGCTTCCAAGATTTTTACCGACAAATTCTGCTCTTTAAGGTCTCTAAAGGTCTTCAAGAGGAGCATAGCACATAGAGTGTGTAACATAGAAGAAATAGCATTAAACAGAGGCAAGAGCCCTGGGCTTATGATTTAGAGTTTTCTAGAGCCATTTTAATGTCCTTATATGTAAAATGAGAACATTGGCTTAAAAGTTCATTGCTCTTCACACTTGATATTTTTTTAAGACTTTATTTTTATTTATTTATTTGTGAGAGAGGGAGAGAGAGAGGGAGTGTGAGTGGGGGACGAGCAGAGGGAGAAGGACACACAGACTCGTGCACTGAGCACAGAGCTACGCAGGGCTCAGTCCCACAACCCTGAGATTGTGACCTGAGCTGAAATCAAGAGTCAGACCCTTAACTGACTGAACCACCCAGCACCCCCACACTTGATTTTTAAGCAGCAGGATTTTCTACAAAAGAAATCTTTCCTGGAATCCCAATATACAAAGCCAATCAAAGTGGAATTGTTCTGAAGTAAAAATCCAGAGCCCTGCTTATTTGACTCATCCCCTGCATTTTATTTATTTATTTTTTTAAAAAAAGTTTCACTTTTGAGTGATCTCTACAACCAACATGAGGCTTAAGACCCCAAGATCAAGAATCACATGCTCTACAGACTGAGCCAGGTGCCCCAAATCCCCTACACTTTAGAGGATCATTAAAGTTCTTCCCAATTCAGAACTTCAAATGTTTTGTATGAATTTCAACTGAAGTTATATTAGGACTGAAAGGCCAGTTCATGTGAAAAGGGGACATCATGTGAGTGATTTAGGCAAGCACGTGGTGGCAGACATAATGGCATGCTACTCTGGGTGGTAGGGGAGAGATGCTCCAAGTCCGTCTCCACACACGTGGCTGTGTGAACATGTGGCGGGAATTCCAGAGAGTAGCCAAGAACACATAATTGGTGTGAGAGAGACCTTTGGCTAGAGTCCGGGCTCTACCATTTACTAATTGCCTGAGTAGGTTTTTTAATCTCCCTAATACAGTTTTCTTATCCATAAAATGAGATTGATAGTGGCACCTACTCTCTGCACTTGCCATGAGCATAAATTTAGTATTAGGTCTATAAAGCTCTTGGCACCATTGCCTTTCCAGGCAGTACTTGCTCAAAGAGTGAGAGTTCATTTACACGCAGGGATGTTGAAATGAATGAATGAAGGAAAGAACAAATGAATCAAAACTAGCTTTCTACTTCTGACATCTGGAATATCTTCATTTTAATTCAGTTTTAAGTATATGAAAATTCAGGTTTGCGAAAGCGAATCACTTGCTAATGCAAATAATCAAATTCTGATTACAATGTAGTTCCATAACTTTTGAAGGAATCAGAAAAATTGGGATGCTAACATAACACAAACAACTTTAATTTAGAGAACAGAGCTGCTGTTCAGTGCCACAGGGCTTGTCCAAATAATATTTTTCTCCGTGAACACAAAACACTCTTGAGAAAGGGGCTTTTAGAGCAGTGACTCTCAATCTTAGCATCAGAATCACCTAGAAGTGTTGGCTGAAGCCTGGTTGCTGGGACCCACCCCCAGACTTTTCTGAGTCAGTGAAGTCTGAGCTTGGGTTTGAGAATTTGCATTTGAAACAAGTTTCCTGGTGATACTGATGCTCCTGGTCTGGGGGATACACTTGGAGCATCACTTCTTCAGAGTAAAGAGGACAGTAATTAAATTTAACTCAGTTACTTTATTTGGACAGCAGAAGCTAAATATGGAATGGCAATAAAAAGACATTACTTCAAGACCTATACCAGCTATAAGTTCTGAGTTTAACCGTAATTTAAAAATTTGTGATTCTTTCCACATATTTGATGCTTTCTCTCTAATCCTATTTTTAATGTGAATATGCTTTTAATGTTCAAAACAGGAGCATACCTGTTGTACAATGTTGGTGGTATTAATGAATTTACAAGCGATTTCTGCACTGTTAGCTTTTGCACTTAAACGTGTTTTCTTGCTTTTTTGTTATAGTACGGAAGAGAAGAGAGCGACTGGACAATCATAGTGTCCTGAATGGAAAATACAGGATATCATCTGTGTGCTGTTGAGACAGACTGTTGCAACTGAATTACGACAGATTTCTTTAGTTACCTGTTTTTAGTTGTGCATAGTGTAGTTTGTATTGTCGGTGTTACCTGGGTGATTGTTTCCTCATGCTAGAGAAGACGAATTGCAATCAAGAGCTATTTTGTAAACTTGGTAGCAGAAGCTTACTTTACCTTCTCTTGGAAAGATGATCATGTAAGCCATATAGCATAGAATTTTCCTCAATAATTGTAGTGCCTCCCTTAATACTTTACTCAGATACACAGGTGTTTGTTTATTCCTTAGCATAAGTTACATTTTCCTCAACCAAATGAGTTTGTGTTTGAAAACTGATCTGAGTAAATTTCATGGGTAATATTTCCTATGATGTATCTTCATCTTCAGAAAATGGTTCGGTTGTGTTTTGTTTTGTTTTTCATAATTAAGACTTTGAAAAACTGGTTCTCTGCCCTCCACATTTTTTTTGCAGCCCCCCCGCAATGTCCGTCTCAAGGTAAATCTCTCCCCTTCTTCCTTCTTCCTGATGTTGTCACAGTCTGCTCCAAGTTCTACTTGTGCAGCGGCAAGACCTGTGCACATTTCCACCATTGCCCTTTCTGCAGTGTGTTATAATTGGCTGTTTGTCAGGCTTCAGTACAAGACGGAGGGTCTTGTGTCTGAGAGATCTTTGTGGTCCCCTGCCTGGCACATAATAGATACTCATTAAATAATGAATAACATTTAGCTTCTATAGAAGTGTACCACCTTTGTTTCTATATTATGAAACCTCTTTATTAGAATTCATGGTTGATTCTGACATTGTGCACACATACCTCATATTTTCTTTATTTTCCAGGGACTACTAAGTCATTAGAGATACTCAAAGACATAGCTTGTTGGAGGGCTTATTTCGTATTTGAAAACTGTCTTGAAATTGAAATAACAGCTCCAGCGAGGTCTTGCTATCATACCAACCAAATGGAAATGACATTTGTTAGGTGTTAAGTACAAAATAAATCCTCATCTCTAGCTTTTCGGTAGAAAGCAAAGAGGTATACTTTGCTTTTTTAGGTGTTCATTTCTCTTGAATGGGGATTGGATCATCACGTGATTAGGGTGCAGGGAGAGCAATTCTAGATGTTATTTTCCTCATTTAGGAGTTGTGAGTTAGAATTGATTCCTGGTTTATCTAGGGGAAAGTCAGATCTAGCTAGAAAACATTTACCCTTGGAAGGTCAACTCTCAGACATTATATTTTGGTTTCCCTCAGTTCCAATAACTTTCATCTTGCTGATCATATTTCATTCTCTTTTCAGAGGAAGGGGAAAAAAAAACATTCTAAAAGTTTGATGTGTTAGAAAAATTTCCTTAAGGCATTTAGCAGCACATAGCAAGTGGGGCTTTGATTCTTTTCCAAGACTTTTGGCCATAGGGTCCTTTTAGATAGGAATGGTAAAATGAAAATTAGGAAAGTATAAGATAAAAAGGAATAGTAAAAATATCTTTTGGGGGGCTTTTAATTGGTGAACTGAAATCTTGGAAGAGTCTGTTCTTTTCAGGCCTCAAGGACTTTAACTGTCCTCTACACACATTCACCAAATTCTAAGGGTATGCATTTGCCTTGGCTAAATCCTGTGACCTCGTTTTTAACTGAGTAGTCCAGAAAAGACTTAAAGGTAATTCTAACCTGTCAAGTAGCACTTAATAACTAGACTCACATTTCTATGACAAACGGAAATCATTTGTTTGCCATAAATACATTTTATACTTTGCATCTCTAAATTTAGTATGGCAACACATGTCCGTCGTAGAAGTTAGAGAACAATATGTCTTGACATTATGTCTCTATAATTTCTTTCATCAAACCTTAAGAGCATTTTAAGCCCTTTCTACCAGATGGAGTGAAAACGAAGGATATACATTTTAAAAAACTGGAGGTCTCCTAAAACAGAGAACACAATCTGCCATTCTCTTTTAAGTAATAAGACAGAAAATTGACCTTGACACTAACTTGTTAAATAGATTTAAAAGGAACATCTGCACATCTTTTTTCCTTGTGCACTATTTGTTTAATTGCAGTGGATTAATACAGCAAGAGTGACACATTATAACTAGGCAATTATCCATTCTTCAAGACTTAGTTATCCTAACACTAATTGATCATTTATGGCGTAAGATAGTCTAGCATTAGGAACATGTGAGGCTAATCTGCTCAAAAAGATCAACAAATTAATATTGTTGCTGATATTTGCATAATTGGCTGCAATTATTTAATGTTTAATTGGGTTGATCAAATGAGATTCAACAATTCACATGTGCATGAATATAAACAGAACTGGTGGCACTTAGAATGATAATGATTAACTTATTTTGCATGTTCTCTTCCTCCCACTTTTTTTTTTTTTTCAGTTTTTACATTTCAGACCAAGTTTGTCAGCTTTTTCCTAAACACATGGGTAGAAACCAGGATTTTAAAATGAAGTGTTCAGACATAAACAAAACTTGGGCATTTCCTAAAGAGACTTGCTGTTAGAAATGTTCTTGGTTACAGTGATTTATTAAGGATTCCATTCATGACGCACCCAAAGAACCAGCCACTGCAAGGGTATGCAGCTCACTCTCTGGGACCTGCAACCAGCAGGAATGAATACACTAATCCCTATTTTTACCTTTGCTTTCAAAAACGCAAAGGAAGGAAAAAAGGGAAAGAAATAAGAGAAAACTTGTTAGGTAATCATGGGTTTTGTTTTGTTTTTGTTTTGTTTGGTAAACACCCTGTATTCTTTTCTTGAAATATTACCATTTAAAAAAAAAAAAAAAAAAGGTCACCCACTGTGGCAGCACGATAGCACAGCGTAACACCACCTACATGACATGCAGAGTCAATGCTCCCAGAGTTAGGAGAAGCCTAGGTTAGATGCCATAAATCATCTTCTTCATTGTATCCATTTTTTTGCTTGACGTGATTGTACCTAAACAAGGGGTCTCGCTTTCCTCACATCAGCACTCTTGAACGCTTGAGGCCATTAGTGAGTGTATTTTGGTCGGAAGAATGGTAGGAGCCTCTTCATTAAGATGGTAGGATCAGCTCCCTCCACTTTAGGGGAGATGTGCTATAAAATCAACCACCAGAACAAGTTTATGCTCCCCATTCCCACTCAGCGCTCAGTCACTGTGTTCTTTTTCCTTACAAAATTCCTGTTTGAAAGTATACGTTCAGTTTACCATTATGATTGGGAAAATGTATTTTAAGCAGAAAATGACAATGCTTCTCCACTTTATCTTTTCTAAAACATTTAGGGCAATCAGGATTCATTAGAGGGACTAAAGCGAAGGGCTTTAGAGAAACATTGTAAGCATCCCCTATTTCATGTTCTGATGCTAAATGTGATCAAACAACTCTTTGTAATGTGGGATTTTTTTCTTATGTGGCTATGCAGAAGCTTAAGTTATAAATAGTAATGCTCACAAATAGTTTTAGTGGACACTTTATGACAGCTGTCACTTTGTTTTACCACAACTAGAATTTGTTCACCTGTTTTCCAGATATCTCCCCCCAAAGGAGACAAAGAGTACCAGCTATTTGATAAGCATTACTTATGACAAACATCATAAACATTATAGTTCATTTGGTCAATTAATTAGATAAATGTTGTGTACCCACAAATTTGAATCTAACGTAACTAGCAATAGGGATTAGGAAGTTAGTTTTAGAAAATAAATAGTACATAAACACTGTATTCATGGAGTTGATACTCTACTACTTAAGCAAATTTTTAGATAAAAAAAGAAAATTAATGCAGTTAGATAGTAAGGAGATGACAGCCAGAACACATCTCTCATCAAGAAATCACAATGAACATTTTCATCTCATTTTTTTAAAGGAAATTTGTCCCTATTTTCATTCCTTCCTTCCTTCTAGTGTGAAACTACTCAGTAGGGTTAGTATTTAGAGGTTATTTAGCCACTGTCTACATGGTGTGGATTCCCTCTTGGTTTACTGCTTACTGCCAATCTACCTAGTGCCTTTGTTAACTACTTTCCTTGGAGCAGTGTTAACCTATCATAGTTCATCTAACAAAAGATCACCTTAAATTAGAGCATCCTTTCTTGTCTTAAACTCAAAGTCTGGTATTACTGAAATAAAATATTCCTAGGATGTGTTTTTCTGGAAAATATCTATAATGAATCAAACTGTTTAGAGTGTTAGCTTGAAAATGATGGATCCAGCTACTCAGAAAAATCACAGGTGGAAGAGTAATATAACAATGATTTTTCATGGTTTGAGGTTTTAAAAGAAAGACCATTTAAGGTATTGCAATGAGATTATCGTATTCGTCATTGCCAAAACACCCTTGAAGAAATTCAAAGGTAGAAGAAAGTGATTTTTCTCTTCCGCATACATACTCTATGACAAGACTTCTCAGATATTAATTTGGGGAGGCTTGATTTTAAAAAGTCAACAAGATATAATAGCATTTGTGGGTAAATAATTCCCTGGGATTAGATATAAGTAAATATATTTGGGTTAGTGAATGGTAAAGGCATGAAATTCAGTATTAGAAATGAACCAGTCTTTAAAATCTGGTGAGTAAAATGACAGAAGTCTTAAGCAATTGTATTCTGTCTGGAGCTATATTTTTTCCTACCACCATAGACCTTGTTAATAAGGCCTGAAACTTGGGTTGCACAATGTCCAGTTTCCAGAATCCACTGGTGGGACGGTAAGAATTGACGATAAGCTGTGGTATGAGAATGAATTGAAATACGGTTTCATTGATGGATTTCTCTGCACATCCATTTCACAATGGCTAGGTTGTCTGTTACTAAATTATGGGGAAAGAAACTTTTTAAATTAGAGATGTCAGAAGAAGAACTCAAGGTAGAGGAAGGAATGCGGGGTGGGGGATCAAACTTGCTTCTGTGTTGTCCAGAGAATCTTTTCCTCATTCTGCCAGCCATAGGCACCTTCAGCTTTCAACATAGGTGCCAAATACAAATAGTGCCAATGAGGAAGGGGCTAAATAGAGTGGCCAGTTCCTCAGACATTAGAATTAGGCCTTGATCTTGAGGTAATAATCTGATGGTCTTGTTACATGGAAACCACTTCACTACAAATTTAGCTAAGACTTTATTGTATAATTGCAACCGTCTGTAAGATCTATTGTGTCATTTCTTCAACAATTTAAGATTTGTGAAGCTTCTTGAGGCTGAAAAAATAAGTACAAGGAGTAGATTGTGCCTTTTGCCCTGCCCCCCTCCCCTCTCCCCCCCCCTTAAAAATACAATTTACCACCATCCCATTTTCCTTGGTGAAGGTTAACTGATTTGGAAATCAGTTGAATATTGACATTTAGTTTTAAATTAAAATCATGTTGCAGTTTCCCCAAGTTGATTTCACAGTGGTCATTAAAGTCATTCTCAGGGTTAACGCAGGAATGCAAGTATCTGCCTCAATTTTTACTTCATTGATAACTTTTTGAAGAGTGCAGGAATTCTCTCAACTGTATGGCTGTGTAAGTAGATTTTGAATGAACTCTTACGAATAAGCTAGCTAATCTGGATGTATCTATAAATTCTGCAGATGTTTCCCTGGTGACCTCTGAGAATGAATGATGGTTCTGTAGTGGACTCAAGTAGCTAATAAACAGAGCCTAACCCACTGTTGTGAAGAATTTGCACTTGCTTGATAGTGGTGGCTGAGAGAAAATAAGTAGTTTGAGGAAGTAGTTTTTAAATCAGATTTTACAGATAGAAACAGGAGTGTATCAGCTTAACTATGGAATTTTTAGAATGTGTTGTCGTGCGTCTAAATCTAATTGCAATGAAAACGCCCAGCCTTTCAGTCTCTCGAATTTCTCTAGTTGTGTAGTAATTCTTGAAATCCTCTTTAAGGAAAATCAAGGAGAACGCTTTGTAAAGAAGGCTTGGCCTTCTGGAAGAACTGTTTACAGGTTATGTGAAAGGACTTAAACTCATTGAAAGTGTAGTGGAAATGTGGAGAACAATGTGGGTAAAGGAAACTACCTCACTCTTTGAAGGTTTTGTAGAAGCACAATTAAACCTCCTAAAATGGCTTTGTCACATATGAACCATCTGGTGTGAAAGAGCTCTATATTTGTAGTGTCTAAAGGACCTGGGATAATTGTATTTTGCTGGCAATAGACACATTCTTTATTGTTTGCAGATTCCTCATCAAATCTTTAATTACACACTTGTTTCTGCCATCAATAAAACAACTTAAAAGAATCCTGTTTGTGTAGTCTCTTGAAATCAGCATTTGTTGGATGCATGAAACATAGCGCTTAATTACCATTTCCGTGATGTTCCAAGGCTTTTGGTCATGGGATGTAAATGTAGTGTATTTTTAAACCAAAATGGCATTGAGAGTGGGAGAAGAATTGAGCACACCAGAAAGACCCAAAACCATACACCTGGAGAGAATTTAAATAGATCTGTTTTCAAATATCTGATAGAAATACAATGGGCTTTTAAGAATTGTCCTTTCCTCTGAGTATGGGTCTGTCTTTAGTAAAGTTTAGCTTTGTCTTAACTTTTACATGGAATAAGGGGAATAGATCGCTTCTTCCTATTCACCACCCTAATGAATCTACCTCAGTGATACAACACACCCGTAAGTGGCTCACTAGCCTTGGAATTAAAAAACACAGTATAAAGTGAAAGGCATTCCATCAAAACTCAAGGAACATTGATGATGCATCCTTTTAGTCAAACTGGACCCATATAAACTGCCCTGAAATGCATATATCTGAGAGAATGAAGCCAAATGCGTTCTGAGGGTCCCATATACTTATTTTTTTTTTGTCATTTGTCCCAGTGATTGCCAAGTACAGCAAAACCCAAGGTTTTTCATCAAGTTACTATAGGCTGACTTAAAAGTGTCAGTGCTCAGTGACCCTCTTCTCCCAACCTTGTCAACCTGTGAACATATTAGCCTTTTTCAAGGATTACATGCAGAGTGTGGAAGGTCCAGGTGAAGGTTATTAGTCAAGTCCTCCTACAGCATCAATGCTCAAATCCCACAAGAGTGACAAAGATAGATCTGTCGTTCCTGAGGGTGATGGCATACATTCACTGGAGCTTATAGGATTTATCAGTTGAGACAGCAGTCTCCTTCAGGGGACAAAGTGTCTCTTCCACATCAGTTTACTAACAAGCCAAAAAAAAACAAAAAAAAGGCTTGGAGGAACAGGGATTTTTCAATCTTCATAATTATTTTTCTGCTAAGCTGATTCAATTTGATTGTAAGCATATTTTTAAAATCAAGCGTCTCGAGTCCATGACATGGCCTACCATAGTTGCCATCATACCATGATGACTTCTCTTTAGATGAAATGTGCTGTTGTAGCCTGACTTCATTTATAATGGAGATGACTTGCAGGATCACAGTCTTGTAACCAAAAGACCCACAGCCAAGACGGAGACGCTTCTTATGTGTATGTTAGAACAATCACCGGGCTTACTCTCTAGTTATGTCTGTATGCAACCGGGACCATGTTGACTGAAATCCATGGTCGTTCTCTCCGAAGTCACTAAGTCTCTGTGGTCACTACATCAATAGGATTTTTCTATGAGAGTAACCGAGAAAAAATTTCAGGTTACAAGAATCAGGCAGAAAGTATCCCAAGTACAGTGTAGCTATTTTTAAGTGGAACTGATTCAATTGTGAAGAGCCATTAAACTGCATTTGTTTTATATTTTGTTTTTAAAGATTTATTTATTTGAGAGAGAGAGAGAGAGCAGGGGCAAGGGGAGAGGGAGAGGGAATCCCAAGCCTGACTTGGGGCTCCATCCCAGCATCTTGGGATCATGACCTGAGCAGAAGCCCAGAGTTGGATGCGCAACAGATTAAGCCACCCCAGTTTCCCTAAACTGTATTTGCTTTAAAGATAGCCACAATAATCTAGTAAACATTTCTTAATATTCATGATAATGATAAACAGAAGCAGGGGTGGATACTTCTAATCTCTGTCTTCTTTCAAACCATGGCTAGAGGTAACAAAACCTCTTTCTTTTTTTTAAAGACTTTATTTATTTATTTGACAAGAGAGAGAGCACAAGCAGGGGGAGAAGCAGGCTCCCCGCTGAGCAGGGAGCCCAATTCGGGACTTTATCTCAGGACCCTGGGATCATGACCTGAGCCAAAGTCTGACACCTAAGGGGCTGAGCCACCCAGGCACCCCAGGAGTTTCCTCTTCTAAAAAAGAAAACCATGTGTTGTATTATTCCCTTTTGACACAGGTATCTAATCCAAGGCATGCCTGGCATTCAGAAAATCATTACTCGAGTGAGACGTCAACATTAGCCTGCTCTAATTGCAAACGGTGCTTAGGAGAAAGTAAGAATTTCAGGACAAGTGACGTTGCGCAATCCAAACTAACTAAATGAGGGCAGATATCACAAGTGAAATTTCAGACATCAGTGAGGGAAATAAAATATTGTTAGTTTAGCATTTCTGGCCTGAATTTGTGCCCGGAGAATGCAATGTGGCCACAAGTAGATGGGAAGAACTCCCTTTCTGGTATAATTCTGGCATAATTGGGGGATGGGATTATTTTGACAGGTAGATAGCCTTCTCATGATAAAAATCAGCCTCATAGATTTTTCTAGCTGTATGGCTACAGAGATCATCACAAGAGTCATCTGGACCCTGCTGACTTTACACAGCAGGGCAACCAGGCTCAATCCCACACTTACCGATGCTTTTAACTGCCGCACTTAATTTACCAGTCATCTTTTATAGTCATTTGGACTTTTATTTCCCTATCTTCCCAATGTATTAAAGTTATATTTTGCAAGACAGTCTCTGTAAACTCCTGAATAAAGAGAATAAATAGGTCCACTTCTCCAGTGAGATTTGACAAGGCAATTTAAAAGGCATTAAGAAGCCAAATGAGGTTAAGTGATGGGGGTGGGGATCATGCAAAATAGCTCCCCACCAGCTTGGTTGCTCTCACAGAGGAGAAGTTGATTTCATATTTCGTATGAGAAGGAGCAGTATTTTTCTTGGGCTTGCTTTTGTCATAATCGTGAAGTTAACGTTTGCTTTTTTTGCAAGGGTATCCCCACCTTCCAACCCCTAAGTCTAAAGCAAACTTTCTTTAATGACACTAGTCCTGCTCCTCCTGATACTATTTCACCATTATTCTTGCAAATCACTTGAAGCCATAGCCTTTAGTCAAGTGTATGAAGGCTGCAGACAGCTCTGCCTTTAAGCCTCCCCTTTCATCTAGGCGGCTGTGAGAACTTGTAATTATTTATGCCAGGGTTTGCCCCTCCCACTTGACTAGTAACTCTTCAACGGATTACAACTCATTCTCCTATCTTCCTAGAGAACAAAATCTTTAATCAGACATAAGCAGGATGTACTAAGCATCCTGCATCTTGCCTCCCGTCCAGTAGGCAGCTTCACACCTTCCTTCCTCAAAGCACCACTTAGCTCCAAGATTGAAGACTTCTTGTCTGAGGGCTAAATCTCACCCAATTCCCGAGTTCATTGGGAATAGGTCTGATAGTGCATTCACGACCGAGGTTCAGGGTTATGAAATCAGCTTTGCTGCCCTAATCCCAGCATCTGGTGTCCCTTGGAGGAGCCCCTGATCCCAGCCAACTTTCCTCCTAACTCTCCACCTGTGTGTCCATTCATCCTGGTGAACTGGATTTCCACCCTGGTATGGTTCTTCTCTGTTGTAGTCACCTTGTTCACAGCCTCAGCCTCTTTGACCAGGCCCAGCTATCATCTCAAACCTGGACTTTTGTCTTTTCCCATCCCAACACAGATGGATGAATCCAGTTTCCATAGGGACTGACACCTTTGGAACAAAATCACTGCCTCCTGGCTCAATTATGGTTATTGCTGGACCCCGTCAACACGACTCTTTGTTATGAAAAATGGCCTTGATTCACCCTGAGTTTGCCATAACCCCTCAGGCATGGTGATTTGGGCTGATCCCTACTTCCTCCATAGGCTAGAGGCTTGCTTGGCCCTGCTTTGTCTGCCAGCTTGCTCTTGAGGTCTCAACTTGCAAAAGCTCCTTTCTTGCCCTGAAGAGACATAACCATTTAGCATTGAAAATCATCCTAGCTTCCTGTTGCCTGGGCTTAATTTAATCTAATTTAATTTAATTTTTTCAGAGAGTGTCTTGTAAAATCTAAAATAGCAACTGCCAGATGAGTTTAGAAGTTATCTAAAGCCTTGCTACTCAAAAGCAAGAGCATCATTACCAGACCACCAGCAGCATCAGCATTTCCTTGGCCCTTGCTGGAAACACAGACTCTTGGGGGCCTGTGTGGCTCAGTCGTTAATCTTCTGCCTTCAGCTCAGGTCATGATCCCAGGGTCCTGAGATCAAGGCCCACATTGGGCTCTCTGCTCAGTGGGAAGCCTGCTTCCCTCTCCTACTTCCCTTGCTTGTGTTCCTTCTCTTGCTGTGTCTCTCTCTGTCAAATAAATAAGATCTTAAAAAAAAAAAAAATGCAGGCTCTCAGGACTTTCCACAGACCTATGGAATCAGAAGCTACATTTTAACAAAATGATCATCTGCTCATTCAAATCCGAAAGCCCCAATCGAAACCCTTCTCAGGGAACACAGCCACATCAAATGGAGGTACTACTAAGAAATCATTGTGAGGTTAGAAACAAGACTCGTTTAACAGGCAGAATCAATTTTATAAAAAAGACATTCATTCTGAAGAAGGGATTTTTTTCCATCCCTGTACTCAAGGTAGCCTTGAGTTTGCTCAAAACCCAACATATGCAGGTCTGATTATGAAATGTGCCTCCCAAATTGCTAATTCCTTCTGACTTTTTTCCTGGCACTTCCTTTCTGTCTCGGCCTCAAGTGAGTAAATTATCATGGTGGTCTCTGTGAAAATTACCGCACAGGAAACAACAGGAGACTCTTAATTACTGAATTCCTGCACACTATTTATTCTTTATATTTAGAGCCATTGGAGAGCCTGTGGGCATATATACACAATTAAAAAGATAAACAAGATTCCCAGCCAAGTTGCAGCTGTTCTTAACTTTCTTGGAATACTAAGCTAGATAAGTGCTTCCTTTTATATGAAGGTAAGTTCTCTGCCAGTGACGGTTGGCTGATAACCTGAGGGACTCAAGGGTTCTTGCGAGGGACCACAGGTACAGTGCTTGGCCCGAGTGAGCCTAGGGAGTTATCTTTCCCAGTTCTGAGTCTAGGTTTCCTAGAATCCTCAATTAGGATGTTGAGAATCAAGTCAGTTAGGGTTAGCTCTTACCAGAAACGTGATTCCTTGTTATATTTGTAGACCAGAAGTAATTCTTAGATTGGGCTGGACTGCATCTAAATCAGCAAGATATAAGGAATTTATTCCTTTATAACTATCGCCAGAACAGGAAAAGCAGCTGGCCCTTTTTGGAGATCATTCTAGTGTCTAAAGTGTTAAGATTTTTTTTTTCTCTCAAGTCTAAGTCCTTTTGGATGCCAAAGACATTTTCGTATTCTATCTACAGACAGGCATCTACAAACTGGAGAAAATCTAAGTTTCCCCATATAACATCCTTCCATATGATATAAGATTATTATTCAGCTAACAAGCATTTTTGCTTCCCAAGGTGAGATTCTAACTTTCCTCTTTGGATCTCATTTTTGCTCTTCAACTTTTGTGCCTATTCTATGAAGCATCTGGAAGCTCTCTGCTTCTTTCCCCTTCAGTCTCTGCACCTGGACAATGAGCTTTAGTAATGTTCTTGTCAGCTGCGAGGATGCAGTTCTTTTAAGTGGCGTTCCTCTTGTATTCCTGATATGATGCTGCTCTTCCCACATTGCTTTCCTTCTTCTAGAAAACCAAGTGCAGTTACTTCTTCAGTGACTTTTTCATTTTGGTCTTGGTGGTTATCCTAATCATTGTTCATTAGCATCCTTGTTTAAGATACTTCCCCTAGTTTGCCCATAAATATCATTTTGAGGTGTACTTCTAACTCAGGGATGTTCTTTTGTCACGAAGATGAAATTTAATGCCACCAGTGACTAAACAAAAAGGAAACTCAAGGAAGTTGTTTAATGCTGGGCACAGACTGAAGTCAAGAGTTCTGGATCTGAGGGTCTTACTCCCGTGTCCTCCACCAGCTCCACTGGCTACATGATCTCAAACAGATTAACTCTTTTAAAAAGAAGGGCTTCCACTAGTGGACGCCTAAAGTCCCTTCTTGCTCTAAGCCTCCTCAATTCTGAGAAATCTGTCATTGAAGGACTCGGTCTTTGCCATGATCTTTTCCATCCCTTCCCTTCTTCTTAATTTCCCTATTTTAAGAGCTTCCTTGTTTAAGAAATGAGTCTTAGGAGAGACTCTGAAGGTAATGATTTACTTAAAAGAAAACTCTTAAGAAATACACAAAACCCAAACCTTAAAGACATGAATACTTTATCATTCTTGCATCCACATCACAACTTCAATAAGAGAGTTATTACCATGAAAGTTTAATCTTCTGGATATCGTCTCATCTATAGCAATTCCCTCTCTAACCCTAGGAGGTCCCCTCTCTTTAAGATCGTCACATAGTTTTTAATGTAAGGTTAAGTCATAATGTTACTCCTACAAGAAATAGTATATTCAAGCCTAATCTCTAATAATAAAATAAATAGGTTGTATATACATGTAGAAGATGGAAAACATGTGGGGAGCAAGGTACGATACTTACGTTTTGTCCTCTGCATATCAACAAATGGATTTCCCCTGTTGCTGACACTTTATTTACGTACATAGGACTCTACCAACAGTACTAATTCCAGGAAAAGTATTGTTTTTAAACAAAGTGATTGGGTTTTGTTTAGTTTTGTTTAAAAAAAAAAAGTCATTTTTAGTGTCTTTCACAAAAAGGCCTAGGGTCGTTTACGAAAAGGACAAATATAATGCCATTATTTAAAAATTAATTACAAAGGAGAAAACAAGTTTAAAGGCAAATATGAGGGGTGCCTGTGTGGCTCAGTTGGTTAAGTGACTGCCTTCGGCTCAGGTCGTGATCCTGGAGTTCTGGAATCAAGTCCTGCATCGGGCTCCCTGCTCAGCAGGGAGCCTGCTTCTCCCCCTCCCTCTGTTGCTCTGCCTGCTTGTGCTCTCTCACTCTCTCTGTCAAATAAATAAATAAAATCTTTAAAAAGAATAAAGGCAAATATGAAAATGTATTAGCTCTTGGGACTAATCCAAAGTGACCTGATTCTGTGCAAAATCAACAGATTCTAACTGATTTACAACTGGAAACACACCAAAGCTTCAGAGGAAGACAAAGAGTTTTTTAGTTCCTAAAACAATCAAAGTTCTCATAAAGGACAACCAAGTATGCTTATAAGAGATACAGTTTTAATCACCTTCCTTGAGTTACAGTGACTATAACAAATAGAGAACCACAAAGCAATTCATTGGCCGACTTGCTTCCTCATATGACATTAGAGCTTATCCTAGACCTTCAGGGTCACTCACATGTAGTTGAAACACTCAATGCTAAATTCTCAAAGGTCACCAAAGTGCATTGTGTTCTTAAACTCCTATGTGTCAGTAAAAGTAAATAGGCAGTACGGTAATAATTAGAACCATTCACAAATATTCTGGTTTTCTTCCTTCTGGGTCGTTGTTAAGACTGCAATTTCCTACCCCACTGAAATTAAACTTGGTCAGTGACTTGCTTCAGCCAATAAAATGTGAGTGGAAGTGACACGTGTCACCTCTGAGTGGAAGCATTTAATTGGTGGTGCCCAACTGCAAACTTCCTTTTTCCTACTTCGGTGATTTTGGGATCATGGGTTAGCATGTGGCCTCTGTCATCCTGGCTCCCCGAGAGACCAAAGTAAGCAGAGACCCCTGCTGACCCATGTTGGACATGTTGCAGGAATGAGAAGTAAACCTGGATGGAGACACTGAGATCTGAGGGTTGTATATTATCATAGGTCAACAACCTCCCTCTTCGTTGTTATAGAATAAAGAAATCCCTTAAAATACATTTATTTGATTATTCTGTTAAGTTAGGTTTTATTTCTTGAGGCTAGGTATGCCCCTTTCTTCCCACTGATGAGTGCCGAAAAGGCTGCTTACAGTGTCTATAAAGGGATATATATCACCACCTGTTTAGCCATAAATATGACTTACTCCTTGTTTCCTATGAAAATAATCCACGCATGAACACTGCATGAAAATGACTCCAGCAATACACACTGACACTTTGGGAAGATCTCATGACTAGTCCCATGGGAACTAGTTGACTAGTTAAAGGAGAATAGCAGATCACTAAATCCCAAATCTAGAGGGTCAAGTGACAGCAAAGTCAGAGAGAAGGAAGTTGGCTGTGTCAGCCTCTAAGATACCCGGCATCTGCCATTGACATAGACTGCTTCCTGCACTCTTTCTTAGAGGCACCGAACACTTTTCGGTGATAAAAGAAAGTGGGGGAGAAGGTATTCACATAAAGCATTTTTAATTATCTGTTAATTGGATGAAATGGCAATTAAAGTGCCTAAAGGCCATATGCATATTCATAGATTGTCTTCAAAGGGTACAATTACCAAAGACGATGAAACAGATTATGAGTTAATATTGGATTGTGATTTGGGGCGGAGGAAGGTGAGGCATGTTTGGATCTCTTCCTCCAAATAGCTGCTAAGATTAATTTGTCTCTCTGGTTTTATATGATATGGTGCGGTGGTAAGATTTGCCTGAGAGCATAGCATGTTTGTCAAAGGAACAAGTTCCAGACTGGGTAGTCACTGGCAATTGTCCTGATTGCTGTGTGCGTACGATCCTCTTGAAGTGCAGGAAAAATAGCTTACTCCATATAAAAGTTTAGATAATATTTTCCGTGATGTTCCTATCTGATAGTATTTCCACCAGAAATAAGTATTTCTGCTTGTGGTAAGGATTAAATATAATATTCCCTTTGTGGATTTCGACAGGAACGTAAAAACAGTATTTTTTAAAGCAGTAGCAAAATTTTCTTTCAGAGCTCCAAAAAGAGTATGGAAAAGAGATCTGGGGATACCGTGGTGAAATCCTCCCTCTGCCCTGAGGAATATTTTGACATTTAAATTGAATGTTCAAGTGACAATGCAGGAAGCAGAAGTTCAAATTCCACAGGGCCCAGGAATGGATGGGAATTGCAGACACTTTATTCTGTCTGCCCTTGTTCTGCTCAGCTGGTGAGGTTGGAGCAGGGAGAAGATGGAGAAGGGGAAAAAAGCTACCCGTATTCCCAGGACACTCTCTAAGTGCTTGAGCTTTTGTCACTATTTTCCCGCCACTTCAGATAACGTAAGACAGCTGGTGAAATAAACATGATCAGTGAACACAGTTTGGAGACTTCTAACAATAAAGTATTTTCACTTACTTTGTTGAGTCCATCGGTAAGAGCCACTGACTTTCTAAAAACTGTATTTTAAATTAATAAACTTTCTTTTTTAGATCTGTATTGAGTTTACAAAAAAATTAAGGTCCAAAGAGTTCCCAGGTACTTCTTCCTCCCCTCAGTCTCCCATTATTAATATGTCGCTGTAGTGTGGTGCATTTGTTACAACTGATGAACCAATATTGATACATTTTTATGAACTCAAGTCTATACTTGGTGTTCACGTTCTGTGTTGTATGGTTTTATGGGTTTGACAAGTGCATAATATCATGTATCTACCATATAGTATTATACGGAATACGTTCACCGTCCTAAAAATCCCCTGTGAGGGACAGTGGCTGTATGGCTATTTTAGAAGCATATTCCCCTTGGAACAGTCTAGTTCCACCAGGCTATATATTTTGTACCAAGAAGTGCTCTTTAATTATGAGACACGTGGCATGACAGTCAAGTACACTGGCCCTGCTCTGCCACTGCTGAGTCATTTAGCCTTTCTCATCTGTGAAATGGGAATAAGAACTGTACTTAATGGGTATTGAATGAGATTATACAGGCAGAGGACTTAGAATGGTGCCCAGCAGATAGCAGGCACTCCACACGTTTTAGCTGAAATGACTATTTAAAAATGAATATAGGTACACAACCAACACACACACACACACACACACACACACACACACGTACAAGCTAAGGTAGGAAAATATGAATAAACTCAGTGGGATTTAATCAATATCCTAGTTGTGATAGAATCCTCTAGTTTTGTAACATAGTATTTATGACTGGGAGAAATTTTTTACATACTACATATAAAAAATACACTATGTGACTCTACAATCATCTACAATAATAATAATATTATTATTATTATTTCAGTTTAGGCTAATTAAACCAGGGACGGGGGGGGGGTGGTGGTGTTGGAGGTGTTGCCGAAGATCAATGAGGATGTTAAGAGATAAAGCAACAGCTATGTGGGATGATAGATCACACTCTGGCTGGGAGCCAAAACTGTCTGTCAAGACCTTTGGGAAAAGTTGGAGAAATTTAAATATGGAATGGGAATTAAATGCTCTTAGGGAATGTTCTTCTTTATTTTTGTTAGGCGTGGTCTAGGTATTGTGGTTATAGAAGGGGGAAAAATGAATTTAGTTCCTCAACTCTCCATGGCCTTATGCTACAGTCTGTGACAAGCTGATTATCAGGAAACCTCCTAACACAACTCTTCACTTTAGGGTTATAACCACAGCCACACTTGCGGTGTCTGCTCGAATTTTCTAGGAGAGAAACTCAATAAGCCACAGCAGATCATTATTTTGCCCAAGACCTAAGCCTTCAGATACAGCAAACAAAAAGTCTTTCTCTAAGAGGGTGACCAGCTCTCCAGGACACATTCTCAACAAGGGATTATTAATCATACATCATGTACAGGCTTTCTCCCAAAATGAACTACCCAGATATGAAACAGAACAACAGGCTCTTACTGAGCCTTCGGCTTCCTTGAATTTAAATGCCACCGATGTATTGCCAACAGGAGACATGAATGAGTAATTATTGCTCAACACAGCCTTGGCCTGCGTATTTTAGACAGCTTCCTTTTGACTTGACTTTAGCAGAGGCGTTTCATGTCCCTGTTTGTAAAACACTTTGTTCACACCAACAGCTCTATCTTGGGAGTTTCTTCATTGTCCAAGTTTCTAGTTCTTGCAATTCATGCAAGCTTTTCCAAGTACAGAAGTTTGCAAAGTTTTTGGAAGTAGGAAGTTTTCACCTACTGAAGATACTCACACTGTTTAGAAGTTTCAGATAACGAACTGCTCTAGGTCTGCTTCAAAGAACTGTGAAAGCACATGCATTTTTTTCATTAAACAGCTTTTGTCAACCGGCTCCTCTTTCCTTGATCATTTCTGACAAAGTTACCAGCATGAACATGCTTGTGGTATTCCTGCAACTGTTACATTAAACCAAAATTTTAAGGGTCCTTTGAATTCAAATGTAAGAATAAGCTCCTGTGAAGTTTGTTCACTGAGTGTGTGTGTGTGTGTGTGTGTGTGTTTCTATTCCCATTTTTTAAATTATAATATATGTTTTTAAATGTATGCTTTGCAGATCAGATATTTATGATAAGTACCATCCCCCTTGTTGTCCCAGTAGTAGCTCTGAACTCTCATGGAGTCACTTTTAATAGAGTAAATGAAACAGTTAAAGCACAGGCAAGTAACCTGAGCCACTGTATTTAGTTTTTCTCTTGGTTGGTATTGTTTCTTTCATCAGCTTTAAGTATATATCATGGGTTTTTCCTCCTTTATTCACAATGATAAAATTGTCTCATGCATTAAAATTGTTTTAATTGGGACGCCTGGGTGGCTTAGTCGGTTAAGCCTCTGCCTTCGGCTCAGGTCATGATCCCAGGGTCCTGGGATCAAGTCCCACATCGGGCTCCTTGCTCAGTGGGGAGCCTGCCTCCCACTCTGCCTGCTTGTGCTTTCTCTCTCTCTCTCTGACAAATAAATAAATAAAATCTTTTTAAAAAATAAAAATAAAATAAAATAAAATAAAATTGTTTTTCTTTTCTTTTCTTTTTTTTCCCCCCATCCTGAGAATGGGGATGTCTTCGTTTAGGTGATAGTTTAACCATCACAATTTTCCTTTTTGTAACAAAAAGTGGGGAGAGTAGGGAGTTGTAAGCAAGTAATTTCCAAGTCCTTTTTGGATTCCATGTTCAACTCAGTGTTAGTCCAGAATAATACCCAGAAAATGATCACATCTAATTATCTGTTTAAAAATTATAATTTCTATCTTCCAAACTACCTTTCTCAACTTGAAATGTCCCAGTTGGTTTAGCTTTCCCCAGATTTAAATTTTTCCTGGCACCAAGTTAAATTTGTTTTGGTAAATTGTAACTTGCTTTACCTTGAAACTCATTGGAGCTTGAAGGCAAATATTTTCCGGTAAATAAAATATCATTTTTCCTATGAGTAAGTGGGCATGGAACATTACTTTGAGAGAGGGAAAAGGTACAACTTACAATTATATTAAGTCAAAAAAGATTTTAACAAATTGCCAAATGATAGCACTAGTTCTGCTAAGAAAAATATGGTTCTTTAAGGTAAATCTATCTTCGGAAGATGAAAATGAGGAAAATAGCACTATAGTTTACTCTTAGATCCTTTCCTTGAAGGCACTTAATTTGAGTGGTTTCCCTACACACACACACACACACACACACACACACACACACACACCCTCTCCTATAGTATCACTTAGACACTAAATATCTGGATTAAAATGTATGAATAGACAGACAGATGATAGATAGATATAACCTAGTAGAGTGTCATTTATAGTTTTAAAATTATGGACCAAGGCAGTTACTCCTCCATATAAACAAACAAATAAATATTTTAAAAATATATAAACTGGTTTGTTTCTCTTCCTTCAATATTGATCCTTATGACTTTAATTGAAATCCTTGCTCTCATTTATCCTTTGCAATAGCTGTATGGCAGTTGGTCATACATGAGGGTCCCTCATCATGAAGTGTCACTTAGGTACCCCTCCCCCCACTAAGTGTTCCTAGATTTGTTTAGTTTGATTTTGGATGTAAGCTCCCAAAAGCTTGTACTTTTCAGCATGGTCCTAAAAAGTACCTTGTTTACCCCAGCTATAGCTTATCTCACAGCTCAATATTTTGGGTTTTTTAAAGCCCAAAATAAAAGCCCAATATAACAGAGTAACTTTGTTCTCTTCAGAGAGCAAAATCTGTCCTCATACAAAATCAGGCCTTTAGTAGAGAAATAGGCATTCTTCAATGTGAAGAAGATGATGAACAATTTCATGGAGTTTCTGTGCCTTCCTCCCATAAGAGTCTAAATTAATATTTTGAAGACTTACCAGGTAACTCTGTTATTTTCACTTTTATCTTGTCCTTACTTTGGCTTTTCCAAAATAATCTAATTTTTGTGGCTTGAGTAGCTTGAGTATACATTTCCTGATAAAACACACTTTCCAACTCCTACTCATTTCACTTGACATTTAAAACTTGTCTTATCTCCAGTTATTAGAGTGGTCCTCACTGATTTTGGCTGCCAGAATCACTCAGCGTTATTCTTTACATCAGAATTTGCATAAGGTTTTTTGTTGCTGTTGTTGAAGTAGACACAAATTACTTTTTTTACTTTCAAAAAGCCATGTAAGCCTTTTCTTCCTCTCTTAAATTAGGTTTGAGGTCTGACTTGTTTCTACCCAATACAAAGGAATATTGCTCCTGCTGTATATTTTCATGGCTCCTAATCAGTGACTTACCTCAACATCCTTTTTCTACATTTCAAGCCCTACTACTCCTTGACAATAAGTCCCTGAGAATTCTTACAGTCTAGTAAACAGAATAGATGTCTTTTCTTCAAGAAACTAATAATTGTATACAAGAAAGAAGGCTAGGGAAAGTCAGATATTTCCTGAGCTTGGGAATGTTGGGAATGGGTAGAATTAATTTGGGAATGCTTCTTTATTTCAGTTTAGGCTAATTAAACCAGGGACGGGGGGGGGGTGGTGGTGTTGGAGGTGTTGCCGAAGATCAATGAGGATGTTAAGAGATAAAGCAACAGCTATGTGGGATGATAGATCACACTCTGGCTGGGAGCCAAAACTGTCTGTCAAGACCTTTGGGAAAAGTTGGAGAAATTTAAATATGGAATGGGAATTAAATGCTCTTAGGGAATGTTCTTCTTTATTTTTGTTAGGCGTGGTCTAGGTATTGTGGTTATAGAAGGGGGAAAAATGAATTTAGTTCCTCAACTCTCCATGGCCTTATGCTACAGTCTGTGACAAGCTGATTATCAGGAAACCTCCTAACACAACTCTTCACTTTAGGGTTATAACCACAGCCACACTTGCGGTGTCTGCTCGAATTTTCTAGGAGAGAAACTCAATAAGCCACAGCAGATCATTATTTTGCCCAAGACCTAAGCCTTCAGATACAGCAAACAAAAAGTCTTTCTCTAAGAGGGTGACCAGCTCTCCAGGACACATTCTCAACAAGGGATTATTAATCATACATCATGTACAGGCTTTCTCCCAAAATGAACTACCCAGATATGAAACAGAACAACAGGCTCTTACTGAGCCTTCGGCTTCCTTGAATTTAAATGCCACCGATGTATTGCCAACAGGAGACATGAATGAGTAATTATTGCTCAACACAGCCTTGGCCTGCGTATTTTAGACAGCTTCCTTTTGACTTGACTTTAGCAGAGGCGTTTCATGTCCCTGTTTGTAAAACACTTTGTTCACACCAACAGCTCTATCTTGGGAGTTTCTTCATTGTCCAAGTTTCTAGTTCTTGCAATTCATGCAAGCTTTTCCAAGTACAGAAGTTTGCAAAGTTTTTGGAAGTAGGAAGTTTTCACCTACTGAAGATACTCACACTGTTTAGAAGTTTCAGATAACGAACTGCTCTAGGTCTGCTTCAAAGAACTGTGAAAGCACATGCATTTTTTTCATTAAACAGCTTTTGTCAACCGGCTCCTCTTTCCTTGATCATTTCTGACAAAGTTACCAGCATGAACATGCTTGTGGTATTCCTGCAACTGTTACATTAAACCAAAATTTTAAGGGTCCTTTGAATTCAAATGTAAGAATAAGCTCCTGTGAAGTTTGTTCACTGAGTGTGTGTGTGTGTGTGTGTGTGTGTTTCTATTCCCATTTTTTAAATTATAATATATGTTTTTAAATGTATGCTTTGCAGATCAGATATTTATGATAAGTACCATCCCCCTTGTTGTCCCAGTAGTAGCTCTGAACTCTCATGGAGTCACTTTTAATAGAGTAAATGAAACAGTTAAAGCACAGGCAAGTAACCTGAGCCACTGTATTTAGTTTTTCTCTTGGTTGGTATTGTTTCTTTCATCAGCTTTAAGTATATATCATGGGTTTTTCCTCCTTTATTCACAATGATAAAATTGTCTCATGCATTAAAATTGTTTTAATTGGGACGCCTGGGTGGCTTAGTCGGTTAAGCCTCTGCCTTCGGCTCAGGTCATGATCCCAGGGTCCTGGGATCAAGTCCCACATCGGGCTCCTTGCTCAGTGGGGAGCCTGCCTCCCACTCTGCCTGCTTGTGCTTTCTCTCTCTCTCTCTGACAAATAAATAAATAAAATCTTTTTAAAAAATAAAAATAAAATAAAATAAAATAAAATTGTTTTTCTTTTCTTTTCTTTTTTTTCCCCCCATCCTGAGAATGGGGATGTCTTCGTTTAGGTGATAGTTTAACCATCACAATTTTCCTTTTTGTAACAAAAAGTGGGGAGAGTAGGGAGTTGTAAGCAAGTAATTTCCAAGTCCTTTTTGGATTCCATGTTCAACTCAGTGTTAGTCCAGAATAATACCCAGAAAATGATCACATCTAATTATCTGTTTAAAAATTATAATTTCTATCTTCCAAACTACCTTTCTCAACTTGAAATGTCCCAGTTGGTTTAGCTTTCCCCAGATTTAAATTTTTCCTGGCACCAAGTTAAATTTGTTTTGGTAAATTGTAACTTGCTTTACCTTGAAACTCATTGGAGCTTGAAGGCAAATATTTTCCGGTAAATAAAATATCATTTTTCCTATGAGTAAGTGGGCATGGAACATTACTTTGAGAGAGGGAAAAGGTACAACTTACAATTATATTAAGTCAAAAAAGATTTTAACAAATTGCCAAATGATAGCACTAGTTCTGCTAAGAAAAATATGGTTCTTTAAGGTAAATCTATCTTCGGAAGATGAAAATGAGGAAAATAGCACTATAGTTTACTCTTAGATCCTTTCCTTGAAGGCACTTAATTTGAGTGGTTTCCCTACACACACACACACACACACACACACACACACACACACACACCCTCTCCTATAGTATCACTTAGACACTAAATATCTGGATTAAAATGTATGAATAGACAGACAGATGATAGATAGATATAACCTAGTAGAGTGTCATTTATAGTTTTAAAATTATGGACCAAGGCAGTTACTCCTCCATATAAACAAACAAATAAATATTTTAAAAATATATAAACTGGTTTGTTTCTCTTCCTTCAATATTGATCCTTATGACTTTAATTGAAATCCTTGCTCTCATTTATCCTTTGCAATAGCTGTATGGCAGTTGGTCATACATGAGGGTCCCTCATCATGAAGTGTCACTTAGGTACCCCTCCCCCCACTAAGTGTTCCTAGATTTGTTTAGTTTGATTTTGGATGTAAGCTCCCAAAAGCTTGTACTTTTCAGCATGGTCCTAAAAAGTACCTTGTTTACCCCAGCTATAGCTTATCTCACAGCTCAATATTTTGGGTTTTTTAAAGCCCAAAATAAAAGCCCAATATAACAGAGTAACTTTGTTCTCTTCAGAGAGCAAAATCTGTCCTCATACAAAATCAGGCCTTTAGTAGAGAAATAGGCATTCTTCAATGTGAAGAAGATGATGAACAATTTCATGGAGTTTCTGTGCCTTCCTCCCATAAGAGTCTAAATTAATATTTTGAAGACTTACCAGGTAACTCTGTTATTTTCACTTTTATCTTGTCCTTACTTTGGCTTTTCCAAAATAATCTAATTTTTGTGGCTTGAGTAGCTTGAGTATACATTTCCTGATAAAACACACTTTCCAACTCCTACTCATTTCACTTGACATTTAAAACTTGTCTTATCTCCAGTTATTAGAGTGGTCCTCACTGATTTTGGCTGCCAGAATCACTCAGCGTTATTCTTTACATCAGAATTTGCATAAGGTTTTTTGTTGCTGTTGTTGAAGTAGACACAAATTACTTTTTTTACTTTCAAAAAGCCATGTAAGCCTTTTCTTCCTCTCTTAAATTAGGTTTGAGGTCTGACTTGTTTCTACCCAATACAAAGGAATATTGCTCCTGCTGTATATTTTCATGGCTCCTAATCAGTGACTTACCTCAACATCCTTTTTCTACATTTCAAGCCCTACTACTCCTTGACAATAAGTCCCTGAGAATTCTTACAGTCTAGTAAACAGAATAGATGTCTTTTCTTCAAGAAACTAATAATTGTATACAAGAAAGAAGGCTAGGGAAAGTCAGATATTTCCTGAGCTTGGGAATGTTGGGAATGGGTAGAATTAATTTGGGAATGCTTCTTAGATTATGTGGCTTCTCTACTGTAGTAGAGAAGGAATATATAGGAATGTATATGTAGGAATGTAGGAATGTAGGAATACATAGATTATGTGGCTTCTCTACTGTAGTAGAGAAGGAATATATAGGAATGTATATGTAGGAATGTAGGAATATAGTTGGACATATAACTTCCCAGAGATTTCTCACTTCCTCATACCATTAGAATACTTCTTTAGCCAGTTTTCTGTATTTATCAATTTTGACTTTCCAGCCCTACTATGACACTGGAGGGAACAGATATGATTATAGCTGTGCAGTGCATACAGGGACCCTCTACTTAAAAGATGTGCATATTTTTTTCCTCTTTTGGGAAAAGCAGAGAGGTTCAGAAGATGTAGTTTTATCAGTGTGATTTGGTAAGTTTATGTGAGTTGAGACGGACTCTATTCTTCCTAGGTTTGAATGAGAGGTGATTAAGACAAAGGAACTGAACATCTGAGCAGCAGATGTTCTACGTGAAATTCTCAGCAGTAAACCAGGGAACACAGAAGGTGTCACATGCGACACACAGAGGCGGTGTGAATGAACAAATGGGCCAGGGTGGGCAGAGGAGAGATGAAGCAACAGGTAACAAAGAGGCAGGGCCAAGTGTGGGAGGAGAACATTTCCATAAAGTGGTTGATGGATTGTGAAGAGGAGGCACTTTTTATTTTTATTTAATTTAGGGTCTGTGTAGGTGCTAACCTAATTACTGTTTACTTCCATGCAAAATGAGAGTACATCCTTGCACAGAATGTTTGCCTAATATCCATAAGTCACAAGTTTTGTGGATAAATATTCCCAACAGAAAGTATTTTCTCTAGTGGGTTTTCACTGAGGCACTGTTAGAGATATTTGGGGGTTCACTTATAAAATTCAAATATTCTGTCTTTGGCATTCTTCTCTTCCTGCGTCTCCTAAGGCCCATACCGTTTTCTTGAATTGTTTTTGAGTACCCTTTGCATACCAGGTAGCAGACAAGTCCAGAGCTTATCAGCGTATTAGCTCTGTCCTCATGGCCTTAATTTTGCCTCATTTTTTTTTATGAGTAACTGGTTTATGAGGGAGTTTTAGAAGTATTTTAATTAAATACCAAGAGCATTGATTAATTTCTAGAGGCAGAAAAATGGGACCTATTTGACTATTCTTAAGGAAAGATTAAGGATGGTTTGGTTTTTCCTTTTGTATGGTTTTTATTTTTGTCTATACTTTGCAATATATACAGGGAATTTGTCATTTCTCAAGAGGATTTAATTGCCAATTAACTTGATTGCCAATTTAACATGGCTTTGTGAATTCTGGGTATATTTCTAAAATGTACATGGTACTATATATCGGTAAGTACATCAGTCCTCTTCCAAAGGGGATGAGATATCATCTAACTTGATTTTGTTTAGAATATGGGCCAGAGACAGACAAGGGTTTGGACTTACTTTAAAAAGTCATGGTATAATGTCTCTCTCATTTCCAAGCATGACTGTTTTGGTGTGTATTTGTGTAATGATGGTGCAGAGTGGATAAGGCATAGGGGAGTGAGTTATGTTGGTACCAATTACACATGGTCAAAAATCATCAACTCATATCTCAAGTGGCCCGAGGCAATGTTGCTATAACATTTTCTCAAAATGGACTTCTCTTTGCCTGAGAAGAGTAAAATAATATAGTGTAAGTTAGCTGAGGAAATTACTCTGTGCTCATGAGCCCTGAGAGAAATCAGGTCATCTTCTCACTACAGAAATCAGGTAGTAAACCCTTATGAAACTTAGTATGGTATTTCTTGCTTTTCAATTATTTTCTTGCCAGACTTTTGTGGCATTCATGTGTGTGGTAGGGAATGTGTAAATATCCAGCTGTGGCAAATTCTGGGCTCTTAGTAGCCTGGTAAGAATCAGCAGGAGGAGAGAACACAGTGGGTGACTAAGCAGAGTCAGAGACAGTGAAATATGGGAAACAGACATGGGTACACTAGGTTGTGTGTTAGCAATCAGCCTCACCACTGTCTGCTTTTAAATTCTTCTCCTGCAAGGGAGAACTCTGAAAATACAATTCTCAGAACCCCTTTCCAATATGTTTTTAAGTTAGGTTCTGCTAAATGACAGACATTTATATGAGATTTGAAGGGTGCAGAAAGGAGAGCCATTATTCTCCTGTGGCAGCTGAGATCAACCATGGTGGCTTCTGGGATCCTCCTAGGAGTTACCCACAGCTAAGTGAACAAGCACGAATTCAAACTCAGGAATGGAACCCTTGGAATGGAGCCCTTGGTTTTTGTTTGTTTTGAGAGCAAGCAAGAGAGTGAGAGAGAGAACATGGGCAGGCGGAAGAGTAAGGCAGAGGGAGAAGCAGACCCCCTGCTGAACAGGGAGTTGGTCGCAGGATTCCGTCCCAGGACCCCAGGATTATGACCCCAGCTGAAGGCAGATGCTTAACTAACTGAGCTGCCAAGGCGCCCTGGGGACCCTTGTTTTTAGCCACTCTCTGTAGTGACTGCTGCACAGGGGAGATGGGATGCTACTCTGCTCTCTTTGAGTGCACCTGTGTTTTCTTTTCTTTTTACCAAATCCTCGGGCCAAGTTTCTATCATCCTGTAACTGTAAACCTTTAACCTTTTTTGATTACCACCATTTATCACATCAACCTATAACACGATCTACTTTATGAGATACCCAAAGAGGTACATTATTTGTAGAATTTATCCAATAGCCTGAGCTTAAAGAGCTTGTACTGGATAGCTTTATTAGCACTTCCCAAACCTCCTCCTGCATCACAATCCCTGGAGCACATTTCAACAATAAATATTCCCACATCTTATATCAGACCAACTGAATGAGAGTTTTTGTGGTTGGAACCTGGACATCTGCATTTTCAACAGGCACCCCCCCAGATGATAATCATGCATTCAGGTAGGTATGATCTCCAAACTGTGATCTGAAGAAACTCAGGTTTCAACAGGGGAGAAATTTATTAGATGAAGTTCTCCAAGCCTACTTCAACACACCAACTCATTTTTAGCTTGGTTATAAATTGAGGTTCCACTGGATTTTATTTGCTGAAAGAGTTCCACTGCTTTTTCTTTTCTTTTTTTTTTCTTCCAAATAGCTCTCCTCGATTGTATATATTTTGCTGTCTAATTTCTCAGCAGCCGCATGAAGTTCCAAATGCTTTTCTTTTGCAGCTCACCAGGACACTTTTTCCATTTTGCATTCCATCTCCTCCTGATTCTCATAGACAACTAGAATTGAGCTGTAAATACTCTCAATTAGACATACACTCCTCTACTTTTCCCTCAGCACTGAAATCATTGCTTGCATATAATTACAAAATAGAAACACTAAAAAAAAAAAAAACCTCTGTCATTTTCTTTGAACAGATTTCCATATATCTATGTGACCTTGTTTGTTTGTCATTTATATTAATATATTCTGAAAGCAAAAGAAGTATTTAATTTGCTTGACATAATATTCATGATCTGAGCCAGGTGTACTTAAAAGCTGCGATCACTATGTTAAAGTAATTGTTTCTGCCATTTAATGAAACTGTTACGTTTTATCCTCCCTTGTTGAATGACTATGGACTGTACCCCCAAGATTCTATGTTGTTACTCTAAGGAATTAAGGAGGAGAAGAGACTGAATAATACCAAATACCAATTCCTAATGATGGCCAGAGGTGTATTTCAAAGCACAGACCAATAACATCACGTTCATATACAATGCGCAGGATATTTCAGAATTTTTGCCTAAAAATTATACAAACTCCAAATAAAATATGTACTATTTTGAAACTATAATGCGTATTTGTATCACTTTCATCTCTATCTATATGTCTCTGAGAAAACTGCAGACACCCTAAAGTATTTTAACTTCTCCAATGTTGCACCTGTTGCCACCCTCCCTTTCTCTGTGCACCAAACCTATGCCTCGTACCTGACATCTGTGAAATGTTATGCAAAGCACTTAACATGCATCGCCTCAAACTATCCTCAATATAAAGACGGGATGTAGCTATCATGTCTGTTCCCATTGTACAGATAAGGAAGCTGAGGCCTAAAGATGTTAAGAAACTTTCTCCAGACCACACTGCTAGGAAGCAAAGGAAGTTGGATGTCCAGTCCAGTTTCTAACATGTCTACCAGGATGCTATTTGGCCCAGCCCTCTAGAGAAAGGAATGTCAAAGGTTGGCTCACCAATCATTAGCTGAATCTCTTTTCTCCTCTTTTTCCTTTTTCCTCCTTTCGAAGTTCAGGAGGAGTCATGCTCTGTGGGGCAAGCACTATCTCTATCACTTTGGCAGATATAAGTACTTGGGAGATATATCAGTTATGTTAACTCTACAAGCTTCAGGTCTTCTGAAAAAATGGGCACACCACTCTGCAGTGGCGTATTGAAGATTACATGAAATAATACATATGGCCGTGCTATACCTGGGGGCTCACCAATGCACGTGCAATAGATGCCAGCTTGTCTTCCTGCCTCCCTTCTTCTTTTTGTCTTTGTTATTAGCTCTGCAACACTAACACACAGACGCAAAAACCCTAAGCGGCTTTTTATTCTATGTTCGTTGACTCTCCATGACTGGAAGTATCTCAGAAATGAATGACTCCTTGACTGAAAGTTGTGACTAGAATTCCAGGCATCTGGGCAACTGGCTTAACCATTTAATTCCTCTCCACTCTCCAATTCTATGATTCCATGGCAAATAACTGAGCAAAACATGTCATTTTATTTTTTATTGAGGTATAGTTGACAACACGGTGTTGCATTAGTCTCAGGTATAGAGCATATGGATTCAACAATTCCATATGTTACGCTACACTCTCCACAAGTGTAGCTAGGATCCATCACCATACAGTACTATTAAATACCATTTACTATATTCCCTATATTGCCTTTTATCCTCCTCACTTATTTATCCCATAGCTGGAAGCCCATACCTCCCTTCACCTCCCTTCCCTCCCCTTCACCCATTTTGCACATTCCCCATCCTCCCCCCTTCTGACACCTTCAGTTTGTTCTGGGTCTGTTTCTGCTTCCTGTTTGTTCATTTCTTTTTTACATTCCACATATACATGAAATCATATGGTATTTGTCTTTGACTTATTTCACTTACTACTATACCCTGTAGGTCCATCCATGTTGTCACAAATGGCATTTTATATTTCACTTTCCATTTTTAAAAATTTCCTTAAAAATCTTTTTTTTTAAATACTGGGAGGGAGGGAGAAAAAAGAAAGCAGCCCTGTACCGGCCCTATTCGGCGGTAGCTTCCCGTTCCATGGCTTAAGAAAGACTGAGGGAAAATAAGGTATTTGGAAAAGACCCAGTGTAGCTGCTTTGTATGTTGCGTCGGGTAGAGGGGTGAAGGCAAGTCTGAAGGTCCCTCACACCCTCCATCTTGCCTCCGACTTTGTCCGGGAACCGGGGGCGGGGAAGGCGCCGTTTGTGTTCCCGCTTGGAGGGATTGCCGAGGGCCACGCAGGGGGAGGGCGAGAGGGGCAGGAAGAGCTACCCCACTCCCCCCCACCCCCGCCCCCGCGAAGGTGGCAAGCAGCAGCCTGTGGCGGTCTGGTCGCCTGGACTCTGCTCTGAGGCCGTCTGCGGGCAAACTCCCGGTAGGAGACTTCAGATGGGATTTTATTCTTAATTTTTAAAAAAGATTTTATTTATTTATTTGAGAGGGAGAGAGACAGCGCAAGCCAGAGAGGAGAGGCAGAGGGAGAGGGAGAAGCAGGCTTCCTGCCCAGTAGGGAGGCCTGTGCAGGGCTGGATCCCAGGACCCTGAGATCAAGGCCGGAGCCGAAGGCAGACGCAAAACTGACCCAGCCACTCAGGAGTCCCTTCTTCTTCTTATTTTTTTTTTTTTTTTTATAAATTTACTTAGAGAGAGAGAGAGCGCGTGCGCACAGGGGCGCGCGCGTGGGGAAGGGGTTGAAGGAGAGGGAGAGTGAGTTTCAAGCCGACTCCGTGCAGCGTGGGGACAGGGTGGGGGTGGGGGGCCTCTATGGCACCACCTGAGCCCAAACCAAGAGTTGTCGCTTAGCCAACTGTGCCACCCAGGCGCCCCTCCTCCAGCACTTTTATTGTCATTTAGGGCTTTGGCTTTCTTCCCTGGATTCTTTGTATCTCCCCAGTGGCAGGACAGGAGAACTTGGGGGATCGCTGGGGAAGTATTTAAGAACTAGAACCTGAAGCTGTTTTTATCACTTCTCACATTTCATCACCCAGAATGTAGTCCCATAATCACTGCTACCTGTAGAAGAGGCAGAGGGAAATGTAATCCAGCTGTGAGTCCGGGAGGCAGGGGAAACAGATTTTGCTGAATATCCAGCAGTTTTTGCCATAGGTTATTTCCAGCTTTTTGCTGTTGTAAACATCTGTGAGATGAACACCACTTTATTTCAGTCTTGGTTCATATTCTTAAACTTTTTCTTAGATTACATTATTTGCAGTGGAGATTTTGGGTCAAAGACGTATTTAAGACGTGTTTTAGCATTTGATATAGTCAGCTGCCCTTCTGAGAAGCTGGATTAATTTGCTGTACATTAAAATTACTTAGGGAGCTTAGGGGGCTTTTAAAAATCCCAATGCCCAGGTTGCATTGCAGGGCAATCAAAGAATTTCTGGGGGTGGGAGCTGGACATGAATGTTTTTTAAAAAATCTCCAGGTGGTTCCAGTGAATAGCAAAGTTTGGGAACCACTGCCTTAGGGATTTCAGAGAAGAACATTTAAGTTGCCTACATGGCTGACAGAATGCGGGTCTGGGACCAACAATAACAGGACCATCACATGTCAGAAAATCAGACTTTTAGCTTGCATAAGCCTATTATTTGGAGTCTCAGTTATATCCACTAAACTCACATATTAACTAATAAACATGGGTCCCTGTCATTGAAACTGATGGTATTTAACAGAAAAAGAGAGAATCTTTTATTCCCACTAGTGTTATATAACTGAGATAATTTCTCCATATTCATGTCATCAAGTATGCTGTTTAGAATCCTGTCAATTAGACATGAGCATTAGTTTCTTCAGCTGTAAAATGGTATCTGTCCTACAGGATTGATGTCATTATGAAGTTAGATGGTTGTGAACATTATTTATAAATTATAATTTCTGTGTGCATTCTAGTTATTTTGCAGATCTGAGAGACCTTGAAGTTACATTAGTTTTCAAGTCCTTTTAAAAACTCAGTGCCTTTGTTTTATTACCAAATTTGAGGAATTATAAAAAGAAACTGCTATATTTCCAAATGTCCATTCTTCCTATCCCAATGTGAGGAACATCAAGCACATTCCAGAGTGAATGTGGCTAGAACAAACTATTTTCTAGGTATTTTCTTCCTGCCAGAAATCTTGAAGTGATCAGCACTAGTTATAAATCAGTGAGGACCATGAACAGTGTTGTTGGCCAAAAGCTGTATTCTATTTCCAGTGGCCACCAGGGTCTCTAGTGGGAGAAGGAATGGGTTTAAGATGGAGCATGTCTCCTGAGCATTCCTCTAGCACCTGAATTTTGCTTCTTCCAGATTAGTCATGAAATGCCAGCAGCATCCTGAGTGTCCACCAGCTCATGTGTCTCTATTACTGTTATAAACATAATAAAACCAGATGCTCAGTATTCATCATCAAAGTTGTCTATCAGCTATAAATAGCATTACTATAGAAAATAAATAATAATCACAAGTGGCATTGCAGTATTGTAAGGTAGATTAGATGGGAAAGTTATCTGTACATTCTGAAGGAGACATCCTAAGCAGAACCCCTCAACAGAACAGAGATCATTGAAAATTAGTGACATTTTTTGAAAGTGTTAATATTTATAGATGTGTGTTTGTCTCTGTGTACACACATGCACTGGTGACCAGATCAAAGGGTGGGATGGAGTGAAAGGCAAAGGTTAGGTGTTGGAAGAACAGATGAAATAAGGAATGACCCTTCCCCTAAGGAATATTAAACTTAGTTGGAATGTTCTAAAAAGATTGCCATTTTAAGAATGCCTACCTAATAAGCATTAGTAAGAGAAAATGAACAATTATAGCCTGGGTTCATAAATGCTAAAATGATAACAGTGACAAATGTTGCAAACATTAGAATGCGGCCTTCCTCCCCTCTGCCCCCAATATAAATAGTAGTGTATCACTGCCAACATAATGACTCCACTGAAAGGCATAAGACTTAAATTTTGGATGTTTGCACAAGGATTTAATTAATGCTCTATCAAGCCTTGTGGTAAATAGAATAATGGCCCCCCAAAGGAGACTGGGTCCTATTACCTGGAACCTGTGAATATATTATTTTGCATTAAAAAATGGAGAATTTGCAGGTGTTGTTAAGGTTAAGGACCTTCAAGTATGGAGATTATTGGGGATAGATTGGGTGGGTGCCTCCAGCTTACTCACGTGAGTCCTTAAAAGCAGAGCATGTTTCCAGTTTAAAGTCAGAATCATAGGCTGATGTGACTACAAAAGAATGGTCAGAAAGAATGGAAGAATGCTGGCATTGATGAGGAAGGAAGAGAGTTATGAGCCAAGGAATGTTGCTGCTTCGAAAAGCTCTATCCCTTACAATCTAGAAATGACAACAAAATGGGGAGATTCTCCCTTATGAAGAAATATTATCCTGCTAATCCATTGATTTTTATCCCAGTGAGACCTGTTGCAGACTCCTAACCTACAAAACACAGAGATTAACTTTGCGTTGTTTTAAGCCAATGCATTTATGATAATCTGTTACAGTAGTAATAGAAAACTTAAACCCTCTTTTTAAGAATCCTACCTCCAGAATGCTTTTCCCCTCTATTTATCATACAGTTGTTTTGCTCTTGAGCAATAGATGGTGCTAAGTATCCATGTTTCCAGGGTTGTCAGCCAGCTCCTCCAATTTAAAATAATTAGGACCACATGATAACAGTTGAAACAGTTACTTATGAAAGTCTACAAATCACATTGTTTCACATTCAGAAAACCTTCAGCAGAGTAGGCAGGAACACCAGGATGTTGGAGACTTGGTTGCTATTATTCAAAAATAACTACTTATTAAAAACCCAAAGAACAATGGGATATTTTCTCTTTGCCACATCCCCTTGCTTACATCCCCTTAAGAATATTAAGATGTGAACTCCACTCCCACCCCCACCCCCCCGCGCGCTCTCAAAAAGCGAGCACCCTGAGGCCACAGAGTATATGAAAGTGAATTTGAGATTAGGAACTACAAGGACAAGATGTCTACAAAAGGAGTTATGTGACTGTTCATTTTTTCATCTGTGGTGTGGTACAACACCTAAGAAAAGGCCGTGAAAGATGCCATTCAAATTTTTTCTCACAAATTATTGCACTTAAATGTATTAGTGCTGACTCTGAACAAATGCAACATCATTTATATTTAGTTCCTAGTGAATGAGATTATATCTGTTTGACTGTTTTTTGATAGACTAAAGTACGGGTATATATAGATTTTTGATATTTGGTTATTACAATTTTTAAAAGCGTGATCTGTGCTATGATACTATTTTGGACCACAATTCTATATTCAATTCTCTTCAGTCTAATTGGAAGCAACGGGTGGTTGACATATTGGGTTTGATGACAAGTGTTGTATAATCTAGCTTATCGCCACTAAAGGAAACCCTTTATAAGAGGGAGAGAGGGTGCATTCTGGGGTGTTTAGGGAGCTATGTGTTTGGAAAAGATTTAGGAGCACTCGATGATCTCAGTGTCAATACAATCACTACTTTCATCCCTTTCCTTTTCTAAATAGTAAATTAAATATACTTATTTTCTGAAGATAAGCAAACACATCCCTGATGGATGAATATCCTTCGACTGAGAGTGAAAACAGGAAATACATTCTCTCTCAGAAAAACCACACACTCATGGGACCTGAACGTTGAATGCTCTGAAATTCTGAGACCATCGACCAGCAACAGATAATGACAGAAATGTCAAGGGGACAACATATAATGTCAAGGAGACATCTCATTTCTGTTTAGGTAAATAACTTCTTAATCTTCTCTAAGCACAGTTCAAGACTTTATCTATTTGAAAGTCTCCTCCATCACTCAAGAACCAGTCCCAGGAAGGCTTCTCTATTTTAGGTAAAACTGAGATGCCAAGGGAAAGACAGTATATTTGCACAGTGACTAACTACCCCAAGCCACTCTTTTTTCTGAGTACTACTGTTTTCTGCTTGGGCTCTTGAATTAACAAAATTAAAGAAATGTTTAAAGGGATTAAATCAGGTAATTGGAAAGAAATAGAAGTCATCAAGGGTAATGCAAATGAAAATATTCTTTAAAAATTAAAGTTAATTTTTAAAAATCTAAGGATGAAAAGAAAAGAGGGAAGAAAAAAAAATAAGGAAGGGGGAAGCCAGAGTTGTGATTTCCAGTTGAGGAGCCAGGGAATTGGCAGTAGTTTTAACTTTCAGCAGTGTCATAAAACATAAGAACAGAGGCACCCGGGTGGCTCAGTGGGTTAAGCCTCTGCCTTCAGCTCAGGTCATGATCTCAGGGTCCTGGGATCAAGCCCCGCATGGGGCTCTCTGCCCAGCGGGGAGTGTGCTTCCTCCTCTCTCTCTGCCTGCCTTTCTGCCTACTTGTGATCTCTCTCTCTGTCAAATAAATAAATAACATCTTTTTAAAAAATAAAACATAAGAACTTTTTATTATAAATCCAATGTCATGGGCAAAAGATTCTCACAACCTAATATTAGGAATTTATAGAAATTATTCACATTGTATTTATATACTTCAGGAATGGGGTGAATGATTGTGTGTGGCAAGGAGGGGTGGCCTAGCTTGGGTGGGGCTGCGGGTACAGAGATAAGAAGGTGGATGTTGAGGCTGGTGGCCAAGAGAGGTTTTAATAATCAGTTTCGGCTAAGACTGACTTAAATGACCAGCAGAGGGACTCCAAAGTTCACTCATTGAACTGTACTACAGGCAAGAACCGCTTTAGAAGATTTGGATTTATGAATATATCATGCCAAATAGTTAAAATATAGATGAAATACAGCAATAGGTATTAGTCATTAATTCAGAGGAAGGAACTCAGATGCTTAAAATTGAGAACTTTCAAAGACCATCAGTGGGGATGACCCTAGTAATTGATATGAAAGATTTGTTAAATAGCTAAATTTAGTCCATGTTCCCTGCTAACAATTTAAGACACTGGTGGGCAGGCAGTGTTTTATTTCACTACATTTCCAGTGTCTCTATTCTGCCAGAAGGTGTTGCTATAATATAGCTGGGCTTGGAGGACAAAGTAATGTGGAATGAAATGTGGTCAGACTGGATAAAAATGTAAACCATATAAGTATATAGAATTCAGGCACAAAGATATCCATTATATGGGGAAAAGAGGGCTTTACTGTAGTATGTGTCCCCACTATAAATAGCTCGGCAAAATGTAAACATGAAATATTTCCCTAGTGATATTTGCAGCCGTATAAACAGTAGCCCTACTTTTCTTTTCATTAACTCTCATTTCTTAATAAAGGGACTTCTGTAGGGTGAAATTTGGGGCAAAAATAGCAATGATCTGTAACTTTTTTGTAACAGGGTATAGCATACATGGAATAAAAACGGGAATTTAAAACCAGCAGGGTTTTTTTTTTTTTTTTTTTTTTAACAAACACAGCTTTGCTTTAATGTATAAAGTCCCATATGTTACAGAAACAAGCACAGTGGGTGCATGAAGGAAGACAAATTAACAAAGGATTGAAGAAACTGGAATACAGTCCTCTTTAAAAAAAAAAGTTAGGATTTCTTCCAATATTGGTAAACAAAACTCAAACGGAATACTCCTTCTAAAAATCTCATGCAGTCAAAACTGATTTTTTAAAGTTTTAAAACTGATTATTAAAATAGATGTCTTTTAACTGAGTTAAAATGTATTCTTACTCAGACTTAATCCAGAAAATATTAATTTTGCTCTCAAAATTCAGACCACTGCAACTAATTTCTTTTATGAAGACATTTATGCCATGCAAGGCAAAATAAGTCAAGTATTTTAAATATGGAACTGCAGTTAACCCCAAGTTAACTCAGCAAACACACCAAAAATAAACTAAGACACACAGATAATCCAGCCTCTTGTGAAAGACTAGATATCAACTTTCCTCCCCTCTGACTTTTTTTTTAACCAAATTGGTAAAAATGGATCAATGGCATTTGTTGTGAATGTCCTGTCCACCTTGTTTTGCTCAATTTATACTCTGCTTCTATTGAAATTTGGTCAGTGTATGATTCTGTGCAGAAAGTTTCCCTGAACCCGAGGGCCAGGCAAGGTACCTTGTCTGTATCACAGGGCACCCTGCACCTAATTCCACCATTGCACTTATTGTGTTAAAAGAGAGGCCAGGCCTTATTGGTCTAATGGTTACTTAGCACCGTGCCTATAAGTTGGATAAATGTCTATGGGACTGAACTGAAATGAATTAAGACTAGATAGTCCTAAAATAGTTCTTCAGCCGTAAGTTTTGGGTTTCGTTCAATCCCAATTGTAATGGCCCCTACAGAGCTCTGTGGGAAATTGAGAATCCTGTTCCTTAAAAAGAAGCATGACAGACGCTACAGGGGTAGGCCTGGTTAGGAAGGTCTGCATCCAGATGTGTTTGAACATCGTACTGTGAATCAAGGGGCTACCCAAGAGTTTAGCAGGGTTGTGTCTAGGGTTTGGGATTTCCTTACTGATTTCTTCTTTACGGGGGACTAGAGAGGAGGGAAACAATCAGGACCAATCACCAGGTTTTCAAGTTCTGAGAGTTCTGTGAAAGAACTGTGGAAGTGCAAAATACATTCTGAGAAGAAATTTATTATGTTTTTAAATCTTAGGTATGTAAGTGACAGGAGATATAGGGTGGTACTCACATTATGAACGTAATTCAAGAATGGTAGGCAAAATACCCATAAAATCGCCATAACACTTTTTGGAAGACTGAAATGAAGTAATTATGAGACTTTAGTATAATATCTTTTTCTAATCAAAATCAGAGATGTCATTTATTATTTTAAATGTTTTACTTTTTCCTTTTTTTTTTTTTTTTTTTGGTCTAAGGTACATTAGTTTTCCTTCTTGTATGGCTATATTTGAGCATCTTTATTTTTTTTAATTGAGGTTTAATTGACATACAACATTATATTAGTTTCAATACAAATAATGGTTCAATATATGTATATATTGCAAAATAGTCAGCACAATATGGTGAGCCTCTTGTTTTTTTATCATCGCCTCTGATGTATAATGGACTCTTGATTAATACAGAAAAAGTTTTAGCCCAATTCTAAGTCATAAAGCATTTTAAAAGGTGATATTTATTTCTTTTTCATAAGTAGCCATTTTCTATTTTATATGAATGAGTTAAAAATTATTGAATTATTGTATATTCTCATGATAGCTTTGGTTGACCCAAAAAGAAACTCAATAGTGGAATTGAGTCTATTTGGGAAGAAACAAACTGCTTATTTTAAGGTTATTTCCTAACTATTTCTAGGCATTTAAGTAGTGGTGAACTAATAATCTGAACAATAAGGAAGCAATATTTCCCTCCATGTCAAGATTGGATCCTTAAACTGAGGCAGCAGTCAAAGGAACAGCTTTTTTATATATGAAAGACATTAGCAACAGCTAAGTCTATGCAGTGCATAGTGAGACGCAGTTTTATTGTATCTTTATTTATTTGAGACCTATATTTAGCAATTAAGATTGTGATATCTGGTGGAACACTATGTATTTATTAAATTAAGTAAAGAACAAAAACCTAAAGATTAAGGCAGATCTGCACCTAACCTTATATTAGGCAGTCGTGAATTATGTGTTCATCAATTACATACTGAATGCCTACTCTGTGCCAGGCACTGTTCCAGGCCTCTGTGATACATGTGTAAGCCAGACAAAGAAACCAGACTTTGTGGAGCTCACGTTCTAGCAGAGGAGTTGGGGGTAGAAGCCCAAGTGGCAGGAGCTGGGTGAGCCACAGGGAGGGAAATAGGAAATAAGGTCAAAGGTGTTTGTGGGGGCCTGATCATGTGGGCCTTATAGGCCATTGTAAGTATTTTGATATAATTTTGAGCAAGATGAGAGCATGGGAAAGCTTGAGCAGAGGAGTGATGTGATCTGGCTGCTGTATAGAATATAAACAGCAGCAGGCTTGTTAGGAGGCTGTTAGTAATCCAGATGAGAGGTCCTGATGGCTTGGACCAGTGTGATAGCTGTGGAGATGGTAAGAAGTGTTTGCATTCTGGGGGTGCCTGGGTGGCTCAGTTGGTTAAGCGTCCGATGCTAGATTTCAGCTCAGGTCATGACCTCAGGGTTGTGAGATCGAGCCCTGTACTGGGCTCCACGATGAGTGCACAGGCTGCTTAAGCTTCTCTCTCTCCCTCTCCCACTACTCCCCATCCCTGCTTGTGCACACTCTCCCTCTCTCATTAAAAAAAAAAAAAAAAAAAAAGTTTGCATTCTGGATGTATTTTGAAGGCAGAGCTAATAGGATTTCCTGCCAAATTAGATAAGATCTGAGAGAGATAGAGAGTTAAGGGTAATGCTAAGGTTTTCATCCTGAACAGCTGGAATAGAAGGAACATGTTGAGGGGGAAGGAAAGAGTTGATGACAATAAGTACAAACAACTCTTCTGAGTGGTGTTAGTAAAGAAAGAAGCAAAGAAATGGCATGCTAATCACAGGCAGGAGAACATTATTTTGGATGGGTGAAATAACAGCATGTTGATAGGTCCATGGGGATGATACAGTAGGGAGGGAAATTTTAATGATGCAGGAGAAGGGGGAGAATTTCTGCAGTAATGTCCTTAGTAGGATAGAGGGACTGGGATCCAGTGTCCCAGTGGAGGGTTGACTTTAATAGGAGAGTAGACAGTGCCTCTATGGTGACTGGCAGGAAGGCAGCAGATGTAACTGAGCCAGGACTAGAACTCAAATAGAGGTCTGTCAGACTTGGAGCTCGAGCTTTATCCACTATGCTATAAGAAAGGAAGAAAAAAAGTAGAGCTAATCATGGCATTGAACTACTTGCTCAGATGATTTATGTACCCTTCATAATCAGAGAAACACAGAGCAGCATCAGGATGTGTTGGAAAGCATAGGCGTAAGACCTCATCTGCCCCTCCATTGGGTGTGTGATTTATCATTTGTAAGGTGAGGATAATATTACCTGTGGCACCCTTATTCCAGGCTTGTTTTGAGAATCAAATGAAACTATGTACGGGAAAGTGCTCCAAGTTGTAAAGAACTGTACAAATCATGCTCTGATATTCAAGGGTATTAACTGTCCCATGTCCTTTGCACTTCCTTTTCCCTCTGCCTGGAATTTTCTTTCCCTGTATCTCCCTTCATTTTATCCTTCTTATTTTAGTTTAGAGAGTCTTTGACCACACTAAGGTCTTCTTCCTAGATCCCGCACTGACTTAGTCATTTTCTTTCTTTCTTTTTTTTTTTTTTAAGATTTTATTTTTTTTTATTTGACAGACAGAGATCACAAGTAGGCAGAGAGGCAGGCAGAGAGAGAGGGGAAAGCAGGCTCCCCCTGATGCGGGGCTCGATCCCAGGACCCTGGGATCATGACCTGAGCCAAAGGCAGAGGCTTTAACCCACTGAGCCACCCAGGCGCCCCCGATTTAGTCATTTTCTATCCTGTTCTTATATTTTAGTGTAAAATATAACACTCATCCATATTTTAAATCATCTTATATAATTATTTGTTTTATGTATCTGTGTATATTGTCTTTCCCTGCTGAAACCTAGACTCCAGAGAAGGACGTTCTTGTTCACCACTTTTTCCCCCGAGCCTAGAATGGTGCTTTGCACATAGTGAGTCCTCAGGACATACCTATTTGAGTGAATGATTGAACAGTATCATTCCAGTTGGAGATAACTTTCCAAAATAAAGTATCAATTTAAAGGAAACACTGAAGAGTTGTTACCATTTTAAGTTTCATTATTTAGCTGCACAGCAACAACGAATGACTCCAATTTGGTGTAAGCTTCCAAAATAGTTTCCTGACAGTTCTATACTGTGATTTCCCTCCAGGAGAAGAATCTTTTTTGATGTGCTTAACAACTGTATTAATTCCTCACTGTGACGAACATGAGAGAGTTGTAGCAAATTGTGCGTCTTAGGAAATATTCAATAAATATTAAGCAAAGAAAGGAGAGCTGTCTCTTATCTTAATAGAATTTGAATCTCCTTTCTTAGAGCATGTTAATGCCCTTTAGTTGTTTTACTTGATTATATGCTAAGTTGTAAGAGAATGGGATATGTACTCACAAGGGAGGTATACTCAGAGTCTGGGCCCAAGACACAGTGGGCTATCTCCTATCTGAAAGTGCTTTCAGAGATAGTCTTTGGACTTCCTACTCTTTACCCAGAGTTCATGTGATTGTGTATGACTTTTACCATCTGTGTGAATGATATTTTCAAGAATGGGAGGATTATATGCTGTGGTCATTTAGGCTTTGCTTTCAAAGATCCAGTTTTTTGTTTTTTGTTTTTTTGTGGTGGGGCTAGTATGTACTACGACATATCAGAAATGGCTGCAGAAAGATTAACACACAGCTCGTGCTAATGGATAGACAGGTAAGTAAGGTAGGAATTGACCAGGACATTTAATAATAGATAACTGTCCAGGGATAAATATGAATTGTGAAAGGACGGTGGTCTAGCTTTTACCCTAATGTTTCTTTACTTCTTATGTTAATTAATGTTGTGTGACTTGTGGTTACTTTTTAAGCAGAAAAAAAAAATTTCTTATTCCAAATACTGTAGATACCTTGCATGCCTTTATTTCTTCTCTTCCACCCTTCCTCTTTCCTTTCCTTCCTTCATTCCTTCTTTTTTTCCTTCTTCCCTCTCTTCTAGTCTTTCTCAATTGCTCTTTCTGCATAATGAGGCCTTTCAAGGAACCTATAGTCCATTCTTCCTAGAACTTGCCAAAGAAGGAATAAATCTAAAGTAATAGAAAGCTCACTTTGCCTACATTTCTGTTAGAAAGGGATTTCCATCATCTGTTTTCTTCTCTGTGTGAGCATCAGAGCCCTGTGTGTGGCTGCAGAGATAAGCACTGTGAGTTATGCCGTGGAGTAGACTCTGTCCATGATGATGGCCCATCAAGCAGCCATGTGAGCAAAAATCCATCATTTTCCTTTTCTTTCCTACCTAGGACATCAGAGTCTAAAAAGGTAGAAATTCTCATTGAATTATCTTAGTTTACCGGAAGATATTTGCAGGGAAGTCCGTGTGGACTTGAAGCAATGAAAACCAAGTTCACTTTCTCTTGGAACTATAAAATACAACTGCCTCATCGTCCATCATCCATATTTCTCACCCTTCGTACAGCCTGTGTGAACCCTGTCTCTCAGGTTATAACTGTTTTCCCACTTTCCTTACTAGACTATGGGTATCTTAGTTGCTTTTGAATTCCAAGGGCATACATAAGGCGGATCACGTACCAGGTGGTGAGTAAGTGTTTGAGCAATGAATGGATCAGTGAATCAATGAATGAATTACATTGGAGTATTGAATTGTGTTCAATTCCATGCTTTTCTTCCTTCCTGTCTTTCTTTCTATCATACTTTCTTGCCTTTTTTTTTTTTTTTTTTAAAGCTCAGGCTGTCCCTATGCCTTAAGATCGCATAGCCTTTGCTGCTTCCTCCGTGGCTTGACCTGGAAAACTCTGTACTGCCCTGTAGCAGAGGGTGGAACGTGAAAGATGCAAGTTACAGACCCATTCACATCAAGAAGGCTTCCAAGAAACGTAGGTGTATGACCACCAACACTTAGTTAAAAATTCTAGAAACTTACAAGTACAGTTACATAGAACCTTATTATTTTCAAATTGCTTTTACTCACAAAGAAAAGGGTTTAAGTTCATGTGTATGGCAGTATGAACGACGTATTCTTGTGGAAACACTGTGTTAGCTCCTGATGACTTCCTCTTCATTTTAAAGAGGAAAAAGTAAAGTCAAAACAATTTAAGTAATTCTTCCTGGACCAATCAGTTGTAGTTGATGCCAAGGACGCTTGGTTTTTGGTGATGGAGTCAAATTGTTAGAACAAGGAATGGGCGTGATTCAGTCGAGTTTACCATGTCACCATTTCTGTTTCATCCTCTGGGTTGCAGAAGGGTCATTACTTGGACACTGCATGAAACCTGGGCATGCTCAAAGAAACTGGTGGATGAATGGCAGTAGTAAGGCTATGCTTTTTCTTGTCATTAAATCTCAGTTTGGGTACAGACTCTGCATTTTAAAAGAGAAGAGGGCAAAAACAGATCTAAGACTAATTTGTAACAAAGTCACAGAACACACACAATATGTTCATAACTGGACCATGAATGTGTTGCCGGGTCTTGGCAACAGGAGGCCAATCTGTTTCACTACTAGATCTTTCACGTTCAGAGGATGTAGGGGTGGACACATCACTGGCCATATAAGGAATAAAAGTAATGATGTTAAATTTTTAAAAGAGAATATATTGTAAACTGTGACTTCCTCATTGCTTTTGATAGAGGGTTTTGTTTACTTATCACCCCTGTGCAAACAAAACAAAATCCAAGCCAGTGAGGATGAGGAGGGAAGTCTTGCATGAACAGTACAGCTTTTCTTGAACTTCAGTAGGGCAAAGCAATCTGGATCTCTCCACCAAAATCAGTACGTCTTTCTCATAAAATTTAGAGAAGACCCTAATTCATTCAATGCAGATTACAAGATTAATTGAAGAATGATGAATCGTAGAATCTGGCACAGTACATCCTGGGGAATAGCTTAATGAGTATAAATTGAAATTCTATCGCATGACTAAGAGTTAAAAGTCAGCTGCTAATATCTGTTTATTTTCCTCCTTTTTTCAATTTTACCTCGAAATAACAGCAAAAATGTTTATATCCACCTTTTCCAAGGACAAATGATCAGTAAGGGGAAGAGTGTTCAAATATATATATTTCCCCAGTTTGGATATAAGTACTTTTTATCTTTAGGAAAGCCTTAATTATGGTCGTGGTTTTTTAAGCAATGGTTTCTGAAGTCCTCTAGGGCAGCATACCCTGTGTACCAGAGACTTAATCAGATTTGCAGGGAAGATAATCTTATGTTAATGTGGCTCATATAGCCACAGTTATCCAGGTTACTGAATGAGACTTCCCTTTTCTTCTGCCTGAGAAGTAGGGCAGATTGTCTTTGTTACATGGCTCCCCTTGATTACATGGTGAGTGGGGTAACTAAGTGAGCTAAACACTTAAACATCCCCTAAGCCCCATCTGCTGAAATACAGTTTTATGGACCTTGGCAGTGACATTCACTTACAGTCAACTCCTGATTGGTCATGTGAGTGGGGAGTATTGATGATTAATGTGAGAATTATTTTATTTTTCCCCACTCAATTTCCTTTTTTTAATTAAAGGTTTTATTTTTATTTATTTATTTGTCAGATAGAGACAGAGAGCACAAGGTGGGGGTTGAAGGGGGAATGGCAGAAGGAGACTGAGAAGCAGGCTCCCCGCTGAGCAAGGAGCATGATGTGGGCTCCATCCCAGGGCCCAGGGATCATGATCTGAGTTGAAGGCAGATGCTTAACTGACCGAGCCACCCCGGTGCCCCTCCACTCAAGACCCTTAATCAGAGAGAAGAATATATTGAATTCTAGAGCATGATCCAAAATAGAGAAAACATTTTTGACACTTTTTTTTTTTTTTGCTTAGTACATGAGAACTGTGCTTTTCAGTCTGTCATATATCTGTTGGCAGTTTAATATCTAAACAAATATTTAGTTCATTGTAAAGTGCAAATGCAGTTAAAGTCCATTCCAACCAGATAGCTCTCCTTAAGTCCAAAAGCAGAGCCTGAGACAAGGATTTGGACTAGTTTATTTGGTAGGCAAGAGAGTAGGAAGACAGGAAGGAGAAAAGCTGCTTGCTCCTCAGAATTATTTCTCTGAAGGACAGGGAGCTGGGGCACTTAGCCCTTGTTAGTTGCAGATTTTTCCCAAGGGCATTAACTTCCCTGCACTTGTGGGTCTGCCTTGCTTGCAGCTTGATCAAGCTTCTGAGGCTTGGGAAAGGGCTTGAGACATAAAAATGAGAGAGAGATATGGTGGGCCTTTAGGCCAGGATGCCTTTAGCTTGCATGAGGACTGTCCTTCATTGTTGCAGGTGAAATCCAAGGTGATGTCAGAGGATATGTTGTGAAACAGCAAAAGTGTGTACTTCATCCTCCTGTGTAGAATTTTTTGAGCCATAGTTTAAAAATAAAATACTTTTTAACTTATTTTTCTCAATGAATGTTCTAGTAAAATTGGTGCACCAGGGAGCATGTTTATCATGTGGTGTTGAATAGTAGTGACATACCTATTTAGAAGCCCAGCAGTAAATGCTAATTTGGGAATCATGGTAGGAGATACACAACTTGTCTAGGTGGGGACGGGCAGCCCTCTGTGGCTTCAAAAGAAAAGAAGGTTGCTTCGCACTTCTTTTTCATCTGTTCCTGTAGCTTCTCCAGATTTCATTAATCTCTCTGTGTTAGCTCCTACTGTAGAATGGAGTCATTATATTTTCTTTATGTAGTAGTCACAGAACTCCGAGGTGCTTGAGACACAACTGTGCATCACACAGCTCATAGAACAGCAGAAGATTGGCCCACACTTTAATGGCCCATACTTTAATTCCAAGCCCAGTCCCTTTTCTGTTAACTAGAGCAATCCCAGAGAGGCAAATATTGGTTGAAAGTTGTGTCTAGATGCATATCTGTTAGATCAAATAGCGTGTTACATACATTACAATTTATTGACTGGCTGCAGAGCTATGCTAAGAAAAAAGAACCAAGGGTACCGGGGTGGCTCAGTTAGTTATGCATCTGCCTGGGATTAGGTCATGATCCTGGAGTCCCAGGATCGAGTCCTACATCAGGCTTCCTGCTTAGGGGCACTCTGCTTCTTCCTCTGACCCTCCCCTCTCTTGTGCTCTCTCTCAAATAAATAAATAAAATCTTTAAACAAACAAACAAACAAACAAAAAGGATAAAGAACCCAGGAAATGAGTCCAAAGAAAGGAGTTGGGTCTGATTTCTATCACTTAAGGGCAGGAGAAAAAACATTTGCTGAGTACTTGCTCTACAGAAAGCATTAGCCCAAGTCTTTTATATACAGTTGATTCTGGTTATCTGCAGCAGTTAAATTTTATAAAGTTTCTGTGAACATTGAATTTGTGAAAATTGAATAATTGTTCCTAGGGGAAATACAAGGTTAGGTTCCTATAAGCCTCAGGTCACAATATTTTTGTCAATTGGTAAATATATAACCTTGTTTTATGTATGTTTCTGTTTAAAGATGTCTTATTTAATATACATCATTGATCCACTAATATGGAACTCATGGCCAACAGCACTATAACTCATGCCCGAATGAAGCTTATCTAACACATGTATTTTCTCGAGAGGCACATCAGAGCCTTCCTGTGTTTAGGAACACTAGACGTCACTTTAGCACTACACTTGGGTGGGAGGGAGTTATAAATGGTGAAATCACCAACAAAAACCACATCAATGCAAAAAACAATGGCATTAAATAGGCCATGAAAAGGACACTTGTTTACAGTAAGAGAGCTAAAAGGGAGAAAGCAGAGCATTGCTGTTTTGGGTCTCAGCTGGGAACACATGCTTCAGGTGACTTACAATTTGTGTTGCTCTGTGCATGTCTGTAAAGGATCACAGAAGCACCATGAGTATTGATTTTGGCGTTATAAATACATTTTAATGAGTAGGGAAAGTCACAAATAATGAAGATTCACAAATAGTGAACCCACAAATGATGAGGATCGATTATGCTCATCTCATTTAATCTTTACAAAAACTCTGAATATTATATTGCCTTTCCCCAGGTTTATAGGAGAATAAAGTCCATTAATTAGCCCCAACACAAAGCTACTGTGTGGACAATGGGAATATTATACCTATTGTATGTTTTCTTTAAGCTCAAATAGTTCAATATGTATCTTAAAGATAGTGTCTCTTTCAAAAACATAAGCACAATCCTACTGTCATACCTAAAGTACCTGGCAGTTCCTTATTATACAAAAAAAAATGAGTGTTAAAATTTCTCTAATTGTTTTATAAATCATTTTTACAGTTGGCTTGTTTGAGTCAGGATCCAGTAGGGTCCACATGTTGTTTGGAAGATGTGTCTCTTACTTGTCTTTTATCCCATGAGTTCTGCCTCTTTCTTTTTTTCCCCCTGCCTTGCAATTTAGTAATGGAAAAAGTGTTATTTTTCTATTTCCATTTTTTCACTAATAGCCGCATCGCTCATAAAAGACTGGAGGCTCAACTTCAGTAATTATGAAAGATCCTAACATAGTTAACATGCACACCTATTTTCTGATTTGCTGTCTGTTTTCAGCTTTCCATTCTACTCTTATTGCCCCTTCATTAAGCTTCTTTCAATCCATTTATATTTTTCCATCTTATTATATTGCATGTATTATTGTAAACCAGCTCAAAAAAATTTTTTTGCACGTGTGAGGATATTCCTATCAGTATATTGTATACAAAAACTGAGTGCTTCTCTTTTTCTATTCTGCTTATTCTATATTGCTGAGTTTTATTTTCCCCCAGACCTGTGGTAAACAGGTATGCTAATAGTATTTGCTATACTCTCAGAGTTGCATTGCAGAGAAAGGAGGTGATATATGGGCCTGACACACATAATTAAATAATAAATGCTTGCTGAATGAATGTGTAAATGAATGATTAAATACAATTGCTTCTGAAACTGTAAAAATGCTATATAAATGTTAAAAATTATAAATGACTGAATGAAACAGCCTGAATAGAGGAAAGAGAATTCTCTCTCAGGCAAAGATTTTTATTGCTCACTTGTAAAGCTAACTTTATTAATAAAGTGGATTATTTAAGGCTTTGGTTTCTTTCCTCTCTCTTTCTACCTCTCTGGCCATTTCCCTGCCCATTAGTACCAACAGGAGAGGATGAGCAGAGAAAGGAGGTGAAAGGTCAGCTTGATTTGACTTTTTGTTTGAGGACCCAGAAGTTGTATCAGGGAAGATGTATAAATGTATTGAGATTGTTTGTTGTTGTTCTTGTTGAATTTCAATTATTTATTTATTTTTGTCCTAGACACTAAAATGTAAACTCCATGAAGGCAGGAATTTTATCATTTTGTTTACTGCTCTATTCCCTTACCTAAAATAGGACCTAATTAATGATGCATAATAAATATTTGTTAAATAAATACCCATATATCACTGTTGCATTGACTAGAATTAGACCTGGTTCTTAAATGCTGTCTTAGCCAGTCCAGGCTGCTATAACAAAATCCCATAGATTGGGTGGCTTAAACAAAATACATTTATTTCTCACAGTTCTGGAGTCTGGGAAGTCCAAGATGAAGGTATGGCAGATTCAGTGTCTAGTGAGAGTCTCTCCTTCCTGATTTGCAGATGGCCATCTTCTCATTGTAACAGTATATGGTAGGGAGCAGAGAGAGGAACAAACTCTTGTGTCTCTTCTTATCAGGGCACTAATCCCATTCATGAGGGCTCCACCCTCATGACCTAATTACCCCCCAAGGGTCTCATCTTCTAATACCATCACATTGGGTGATAGGATTTCGATATATAAATTTGGGGGAGACACAAACATCCAGTCCATATCAAATGCAATGGACAGGCTAGTCACAGTGTCAGTCAAGTCTACCTTCCCTGCTAAGAGAAATGGTCACATCCATGGTTCTGTCTACTGAGAAAGATGGTTTGAACTTTTTCTTAAGCAGGGATGGCCATCTTTTATGCCTTAGATCTCATCTATCTTCCATCTGGACAATCCAGAGATAGGTACCTGAACCAAAATTAGCCAAATACATGGGATTGCTTGCCAGTGACACATGAAATGGTGGTCTGGCACAAAATTTCTGCCTAAAGGAGACTGATGGTAGGCAAACCATGAAGGACAAAGAAAAACTAAAACTTTCAGTAAATCAGTTTTGTGTATGCAGAAGCCATGCAGAAATGGAGCCATGATATAGGGGGGAAAACAACATTTGTTCTGGGGTGACAATTTAGGTTGGTAATGACAAGTGGAGGAAGTAAAGGCAGAGAAAGGTTGAGTGAATTACAGCGAGGCTTTGATAAACCTCTGTGCTTTAGAGGGGGTCTTGCGTCAGATTCCCTGGAAACAGACTCTGAGATGATTTGTGTATAGGAGGTTTACTGAGGGCAGTTCTCTGGGAGATCATCTGTAAGGGAGAAAGGAAAGCAGTGTTAAGGAGAGAGAGAGGATGAGAGAGAGAGACTGAACTGAGATGCAGTGGCATCAGGGCCCCTTTGGATCCAATGGAAGCTCTGGAGCTGGGATGGCCCATCAAAGTTATGCCCAAGTGAGGTAGGAGGAAGAGCCTTTGATCCCTCCCATAGACCAGTCCTTGCCTGGGGGCTGCTTCCTAAGAGGCTGTGTAACCTTGAATAAGGTGGCTCCTTTTGCCAAGGGTGATTCCTGGAGAGGGACTCTATCAGCGATCAGCCACCAATGCAGAAGGTGTGGGGAATGAGAACCTCAGTCCTAAAAGGGGAGCCTGGGCAGTGAATGCTGCTATCCGCAGTAGGAAGTGATAAGATAATTTAATTTTTAGAGCTAAGACCCTTTTTGTTTTTAAATTATGCCTTCATCTCTGTGAAGCCCAGGCACATGATTGTTTTTGGATCCCCCAAAGATTCAGTTTTTGAATGTACGTATCCATACAACATCTCCTCCCATTTCTGAAGGTAACTTATCTCTTACCTAACATAAGGAGAGTATCCAATCTATTAAGCTGTATGGGGAAGAGCATGGACATTAAAGGCTTAAGGCTGGAAGAATACAATTAATCATCTTTAATATTAATAAACCCACTAATGTTAAATCAATATTGAACTTTCCTATTTATGAATGAATTCGCTGAAATCTATGAATCTGGTACCTACATAATGGATATTGATTCTTTCTTTATGAGAATTTCAGAGTGTGGAGTATCCATGAGGGCAAGGTTTGGATTAATTTCTGTGAGTAAAAGAGATCATTCTGAGACAGTTGCCAACTCCCTGAAGGTACACAGGGACTGAAGCAACAACATAATTTTAGGAGAGGGCTGTCAGCATGGCTTCTTGGCATATGGATGACCTTTGGATCCGGGAAGGCCCAGCCAGACATGACTTCTGGCTCTGCCACTCTGTTACCTTGGGTGAGCCCCCGAACTTCTGGAAGTCCCCAGTCTTCGTTTCTAAAATCGAGATCACAATCCATTACTTCAAGCACTGTTGTGAGAGCTAAATGAAATCACATGTAAGTCTCCCAAGATAGTGGCCCCCTTGTTGTAGCCAGTCTCTACATGGCAGCCATTGTTTTGTGTTTCTTGCTGTCAGTCCTTACTGACTGCCTGGAATCCTGATTCATCTTGTTAGTGGTTGAATACAGTTAAAAATCATGGAATTGATTCTTGTCCTACAACCAGATTCCAGGGACTTTAGAGTTGCCTTGGGAATATATAGTGGGAGGGGACTAGGACTGAACTAGTCTTGACTTAAGCCATAGCCTTCCTGTAAATCAAACCCAGCCCAGGAATTCCCTTGTCTGGAGCCATCTCTTAACCAGTGGATCAGACTGAGGGCCTCTGCCAATGGGTCAACTACAGGAGGATTTGGCTAATTTGGCATCATGTATGGCATATGGTAGGTGTTTGATACATATGGGCTCTCCTTTCGCTCTCTTAGTACAGGTACATTTCTTGAACTCTTCAGAATCCCAGGAAGATGCCTTGAAATTTCACTGAACTCACAGAGAGTTCTTCAAAGCAGGATACCAGTGATTGATGGAAATTCCATAAATCCTCGGCTTCTAAAGTTTCCCTGCTGGGCCCTCCAGGTGCTAAATTATTACAGTCCCATAGTCAGAGCTAGATTTCATGGAGTGGGAACTTCTGTCGCAAGTTCGGCTCCAGGGAATAATATTTCTGGTTTTAGGTCAGTCCTGTAACAAAAACTGCAACACCCCCAGCGGAATGTGGTGGCAAACAGCGGCACCCTGGGGGGCCATTCCAACTGCCTGCTTTCAGGTCTGTGGTCTCCAAGCACAAAAAATAATCCTGAATTAGATGTGTTCTTATAATCTAGGGAAGGCCTTTAAAAAATGTTGGAACAAATAGTGTCCCAAATTGGTTCCGTAATTAAGGTATGCAGAGCTCGGCTTCAAAGATCCCTTACGTCTGTTTTAAGGGATGCTGTTAGTGAGCAGATAATTGTATATAGTAGCTGTAGAGCCATTAGAGGAGCTTAATCTACACAGAAAGCTTTGGATATTAGGTGCTTCTGGGACATCGCTTCTACAGTAATGTCTCATCTGCAGATATTACCCCAAATGTGCACTTTTCTCCATTACATTTTATTTTTTAAAGCCAGAGAGTTTGCATTTGGGTACAGTTTTGTAACAGGATGAATAGGTACCCAAAAGATACTTCGATTGCTACAAAAGGTAAAAACATAATGAGAAAACTAATAAAGATTGCAAGGATACAGTTCTCCTGACCTGCTAAACTTGTGTGTGGAGTGGAGAAGCAGTCCCAGGACGGCCCCAGAGAGGGCACATTATATTTGGTTTGGAGCCAACCACGTGTCAGCCACTGTTTTAGGGACCATATCTTATCCTCGAGAATTCAGGACTGTAGGAGGTGCAAAATTCAAAATGAATCTAGGAGTTTTGTTTTTGCTAAGGGTTTTGGTGGAGAACAGATTAAACAAACATGGGACTATGGCTAAGAAAAAAAGATTGAGGACAGATATTCCTTCTGGACAGTCAGCTTCCTGTTTGTGTCAACCAAAAGTCTTTCTCCCCGATTTGTAATAAATATACTCTTGTAAGTAATAATTCTCAGACATCTGGGGAGTAAAACCAAACCACCTCAAACGGTGACAGGTTTAATGAGAAGAAGAATCCACATTCCTTGCTCAGCCGCTTTAAGTAGTATAGGAATTATTATTATTATTATTATTGTTGTTGTTAATTATTATTTTTAGTGCCTGCTCACGTCCAAGTTCCCCTCACCCTCAACGCACATACACACTTTCAACTTTTACGGTCTAATCTCTTGCATAACGGGCCACATACAAAGACTTGGTTAAAAAAACCCTCCTCCCAGCCTGTTGCAATATTTATAAAGCCCTTGGCTTTTTAACACACTGTGAGAAGGGCTTAGTAAAACAAAGGGCATCACAATTTATTGTTTTAAGATTATTGATTCAATAAATTAACAATAATTTCCATGAAGGGTAGGAACCCCGGTGCCATAAAAGTTTATTTATTCCTACTTTAACTAGCATTGATTAGAGTATTCAAATCATGCCAGTGCTCTATAATCACTCTTTATAGGTGAAATGCCCTCTGCTGTGCAGGAGACAGTAAAATAAACATTCAACCAGAAGTGACAATGGCTCCTTTAAAAACCAGAAACACTAGATTTTTTTTTTTTTTTTCAAGAGGGAAGGAACAGCTCAGAGTGCTTTTAGCATGTGCTGTGTGCATGTTGGGTCCTGCTCCCTGATCAGTTTGCAAGGACATAGTTTTAAGAGGGTATTGCCATTATTAGCAAGCAGGTAGGATCTGAATGGTGACATTCATAGCCCCTCCTTCCCACCGGCAGATTGTATTGTGGTTGCTGTTGGGCATTAAAGCATCATTCTATATGGCGTTCAACATCTAGGTGGTTTTTTTGTTTGTTTGTTTGTTTCCATGCAAGTATTGTTTCAGCTCTTTTATTCCTGAAGCAGTGACTAACCATGCAGGGGGACTTGGTGAGGGCATTGTAAAACTGCTAATAACTTGAACAAACAGGCACTGCCTTTTATTCCACAGCCACAGGGCAGACTAGTTTGCAATAACTATATGAATAGATGAGAACAGTGGGCAGGCTCACTCCTCAGGCACCATAGACCTGCACTTGGGTTTCTCCTGTCCTCAGGAACAGCTCTTCTTCGTAGCCCGCCGATAGGACAGGGTCAGGTTTCCCTTTCACAGAGTCACCCATGCTGTTTCTCTCCTTTCTTTGACATCTGTTTAACGTGTTTTATTTTTGAACTTTCATGCTATATTTTCCTCTGGAATTTCTTTTCTTTTCCACCAACAAGAAATCTCTTACTGCAATATGATTTAGAACTGGGCAGTGGCAGTAATTAATACAATGAAACGAAATAAAATACAATAAAGCTCTTAGTAACCAAAGGCTTATGATTTACATAGGCTTTCAATGATGGTTGGTGTTAAATTGTTTCTCAGAATGCAACTCAGGAATTTGAAGTTGTCAGATTAACTGCTGTATTTACTGGTCTGTTTGATTAGGTGAGCATAGTTTATATTCCCTCTTGGAAACCTAAATAGCAACCATTTCCTACCAAAACAGCACTGAGAACAAAGGCCCCATTCACAGGGCAGTGGGCATTGCTCTATAGGCCTTTGTATCTGAAACAACATGGTTACTAAGGACTTCGAAAGGAAAAGGTGCAACTAATTTTTTAAATGTACATGTAATAGGCAGAAAAAGAATCACATAGCACAGCAAACAAATATATTCTATCAAAAATGAATGGAGTGTCTTTTCTACTTCTGGCCTTGTCTCCAAGGCTGTAATAAAAAAGTATTGTGGTCATTTTTGAAGGACAACAGAAAAGCAACATTGGCAGGAGTAATCTGGTCTCATCATTTTAAACACTCCCAGGATTGATTAACATAATTGCAGTCTATAACCATCTCTTTGAGAACCTTCCATAGACCAGGCTCTGTAGTGGACATTGGGGGCATAAAAGCCAGTAAATTCCCTCTCTTCCTTTCTCCTTAGCCCTGTAGCTTACATTCTAGAATTTGGACAGTATTATGACATTGATTATTTCAGTGACAAAGATGGGGATAGAAGGATGGCTTCTTGGGGATGATGACCCCTAAGCTGAGTCCTAAAGTCGGGGGTTGGGACAGCAATTCCAGGTAAAGGTGACTACACCAGCAAAGGTTGGGGAATATAAGATTCTCTACAGGAAGGTTTCTTCAGGAAGCTACAAGAGATTCCTGATACTGAATCATCAGTACTAGGTTAGGACTGAAAGAAGATGAAGAGGAAGGAGAAAGCTGGATCCACATGTGTGTTAAATAGTTTGGAACGGATCCTGTAGGAGACTGTGAGCTTTTGAAAGGTACAGAGGAAGATAAAGCTGGCCAGTCTGTACAGTTTCAACTCCGAATTGATTAGTCAGTCAGTTGTATGTTTAGGGTCCCAAAGCGAATCCCATCACACTGATAATATATATTCTCTTGACCCACCTTTCCTACCCCTCAGAGAGTCATTGTCTACAGTGTTTGAATGCACCAGATAGCCACTCAATATTTCACTTGTCTTGGAAAGTTAATGTATAATGTATTGAGAGAAGTCATTTGTCATCCACAAAGGTACACACCAATCATTCAAAAGGATAAATATGTGATAACTCCAAGTCCTTAGCATTTGGAGAATGTAGCTGTGTGGTGTTTAAAGGAGACTCAGAAGCATCCCTCAAGGTCATAGGGGTAATGCAAATTTGCATAATGAAAGTTTTCAAAAATTTGTTAAACACATCCTAGCCTCCTCCATTTCAGCTGCCATATTCTGGGTGTTATTTTCCCTTTCAGCTGCATCGAGATGAAGGAGATATTTGAGCAAAGCAAATGGTCTTATGCTACCTATATTGGAAAAACACATTTCCTTTACATATCTGCTATGTCATTCAGATGTAAAATATTTAACTTTTGATCCCAGACTGATCACACCAGCTAGTCTAGTGGCTTGGCATGACAGCTGGGTGCATTTTCCAAGATTCCCAAGTTTTTAACCTCTTGAGTTGAATCGTGCCTCTATAACAGGAGAACTACACAAAGGGTGGAATGGAAAATTGGTCTATTGATAGGGATGGACTCAATTGACCTCTGTCTCATAGTACTCACCACTTCTGTGAGGGTAAGAATCATCCCAGGGGCTCATTAAGTATGCAGATTATTAGACATGCCCTCTGTAAGTTTTGGTTTAGTGGGTCTGGTTTTGGGTTCAGGAATCTGTTTTTGTCAAGCACTCCAGGTGTTCCTGATCTTCAGGGAACTTTGGGAAACATTGCAAAAATGATTAAGTAAATCGAGCAAAACAGCATTCTTCAGCTCACCATATATTATTTAAGCTCTAAGAGGAATGCTGTAATATAGAACCTTACTGAGCATCAAAATAATGAGGAAATAGTTGGGGTTGCACATTCTATAATTTTGTAAGCCACTTTAGTAGGAGGAATGACGACAATATAAAAAGCAACTGTGCCAAATTTTTTATTGGGTCTCCAGATTGCTTTACTAAAGTAAGCACCGCCAATTAGGTTGGGATAAAAAAGTTGTGGGTCAGGCTATATTTTCCTCTCATTACAAAGTGAAATAAATTTGTTATTGGTACTGTACTTAAGAAAAATAAATCCTTTGTTCCTTCCAAATATACTTTATTACAAGCTTATGACAATGAAGGTCCTCTTTTGGGTCTGTGGTACCCATCATGGAATCTTCCTTACTTATGCCATCTCTCCAGACAATCCTATAAAAATCAAATTCATTTAAGGCAGAAAAACATGCTTTCCAGGAATGGTTTTCAAACTGTTGGGATTCTAGCCACTGGACATTTTGCCCAAACCTCAGTATATAAATGAGTAGAAGCAGCTATGTTTTCAGCAGGGGCTGGAGAAGTGGGGGGCTGGGAGAGGTCTCCATTGTCTTCCCACCTCTAAAATCAGCACTTTACAAATGCACCAGCGTCCCATGGTAGGAGAGGAGAGGTCAAGGAGAGGAAACAAAGAGTTGATGTTACATGAAAAAGTACATTTTGGTAGCTTTTGACACACCTTCACAGGGCAGAACAGAATTTGGAAAAGGGTGGTAGCTTTGGTTCACTCAGTCAGCACAGTGCCTACCACATGCCAGATACTAAGGAAAGGTCTGTTGTAACGCATTGCTGTCATATGCTATCAGAGAAATTTTCAAAGTTTATCCTTTCGAAAAGAATGATTACGACTTTAGTAAAGCACCTAGGATCTGTGGATGGAAATGGAAGGGAATGTTTCTGCTCAATTAATAAAATGTGCATGCACTTTCAGAATCATGTCCCACCAGTAACAGTGATAACCTGACTTGGTGTGTGGGCAGCCTCTGGTGTGCAGCAAGATGGACTGGGATTAGAAGGCAGGGCTGTTTCTGTTTAACTTGCTTTTCACAGGGATGCCTGCAGGTGGGCACTCAACAAAAGCTGCCAGTCTAAGCATCCAGAGATGTGGTTGTGATCAGTCATCATATTATTAAATTATTCATCTCATATTAAGTGACCACAATTTCAACATTGGCTTCTCTTGATAGATGTACAATTCATATAGACCATTGGAACTATATTCAGGGCGTGCTGTGATTTCATTTGCAGTGCCACTCATAGTGGAAAAAATATGCCACACTTTTTTAAGCAAACAGGCTTCTTTTCACAGTGGATAGAGAATGCTGTTAAACAGAGGAAACACAATATCCCTTTTCATAGCAAGAGATCAAATGTCTGCAGAAGAGTTTAATTTATACTTCTCCATGTGCCAGAACCCAGTCTGAGACATAGCAGCATTTCAGTACTTTCAATCAGGTCATAGTTTCCACCCTGAATGACTTCATCCCTTTTAAAATAGAATAAATGGAATTCCACATTATACTATGGGTAGGGATTATAGGAAATTAAAAGACATATAGTGCTCAGCACACTGAATAATTGTGACATTGAGCTGGGAAAATAACACTTAGGCAGCAAGTCCTTCTTGGGTGTTAGTTGTTAGATTTTGCTCCAGCTTTCCAGGAGAGCGGAAGAGAAGTATTGCAGTGTGGGCCAAGGAGGAAATTCTGTGCTGTGCTTGCTCGGAGTTGTTCCTTTTGAAAATACCTGTGAGCATTCAGTTAGATCAGAGGTGGGACTTGACTTCATTGTCCACCAGCCCTGCTGCCTGACTCTCTTCTGGATTTAGTTTTTTGGTTTTAGCGCTTTGGTGATGGGGACGATGCTGAGTGAAAGTGAACGGCCTGCATCTGGGGTTGGATGCAGTTCAAGAGGGTGGGAGGAGTCCTGCTCGGCCGAAAGGGAGCTCTGACGCTAACGTATGAGCGTGTGCTCTGCGAACGCCCTAAAATGTAATTATCCTAGATGAGCTGAGTTGTTATTATAAAAACTAGAATTTGTTGGTTCACACAGAAACTCCCTAGAAGAAAAAGCTATGATGGTTGAAAGTAAGAGGCAGGCAGAGTCCTCTCTGGAGGACTTTTTCTTCACAACGTACTTTTTGGCTGACTTTTGACCTTATTTAATAGGGTTCCGTAAGTGAAGTAATCTGATGTGTTTCCTGAACAAACGAGTATATGCACCAGACCCGCCTGACACGGGTATATTACACATAAGCCTTCTGTTGATGAGTGATGAAAATACAATATTTTCATTCTGTTGTGCTCTCTTTACAATCACGTTTGTGGCATTAAATGGTTGCGGTGTTGAGATTTGCACGCCTTTTAAAAAGAGCCCAGTGAGCAGTACTTCCCTTTGGGAAGATTACTGCTGGAAGAATGGGGGTTCTGAGAGAGAGTGAGCACAAATCCATTGCAGGTGAGCTAGCACAATTTAATCACATAATATATTTATAATACATCCCTAGGAATTCATGTTTGCTTTGAATCTGCCTACCAGATAGGCCACAAGGAGGTAGAAATGACTTACAGTGGTTTCTAGTACCTAGAGCTGAGTGTATGCTATGCTTCTGTTCACACATAATCGACAACAAAGGAGGGGGTGCAGCTGCTCAAAAAAGAGTTGAAGAGAGGGCGATGTACAGGTGGGAGTTTTTAAATCTTGACACACTGATAAGATTTCAACGCGGCTTCAAAGCTCATTCAGGAAAATGACCTACATTGCCAGTATTTCTTTGAAAATCCTAATCTGTTGCTAAAACAGAGCAAACCGAGTTCTCTTTTGTGAACTTGAGTAAACACATTCTTCATCACCATCAAAGATGTGGCAAGAAGAGGGAAGGACCTGCCTTTGTGATTCAAGAGTCCTCAACAAGTATTCTGTGAATATTTGTGGGTACAGTCATATCTTTCAAAGAACAACCCAAACCAAATACTTTTGGTAATCTCCAGGCTTTTAATATGTGACAAAGCAGGGAATGGGTTCAGGAGTGTTATTTGGAGCTTTTCTGTGCGTGTAGTACCAGATCAATAGCTACACTTGCTCTTCTGGGGCACCTGCTTATGGAAGGAGTTCAGAATATTGGAGAAATAAGCATTACACAAACAGATGGGGAAACTAAAGCAATGAAAAGCTCTTGACCTGGCCAGAGTCAATATGCATGGTCAATAGAGGAGTGGGGAGCAGAGAGCTTGCATTGTGGAGTTCTTTGTTAGAATCCCATTTACAGACTCCGAAGCCTTTGAGTTGGTGAGAAGGGTGATCAGGGTGAGTTTTAAGGCCAGAGAGACTAATGTGTTCCACCTCAGAGAACAGGATCTCTCCACTTACCCATATTACAGTCATTCTTACTCTTCGTGAAAGTTTGAAACAGGAAAAATGAGCCTCAGTCTTATTAGCAGTGTTTGTGGTACTCTTAAGTAATGGGAAGCAAATTGAAAATGGGTTGGCAGTGGAAACAGTGTAAGTCAGAGTTCCCCAGAGAAACAGAATGAATGAGAGAGAGAGAGAGAGAGAGAGAGAGAGAGAGTGAGAGTGTGTGTGTGTGTGTGTGTGTGTGTGTGTGTATGTCAAGAGAAAGAGATTTGTTTTCAGAAATATGTTCATGCCAGGTCGCCTGGGTGGCTCAGTGGGTTAAAGCCTCTGCCTTCGGGTCAGGTCATGATCCCAGCATCCTGGGATCAAGTCCCCCATTGGGCTCTCTGCTCGGCAGGGAGCCTGTTTCCCCCCTCTCTCTGCTTGCTTCTCTGCCTACTTGTGATCTCTCTCTGTGTCAAATAAATTTAAA